>NC_050177.1:28383727-28683727 GCF_008315115.2 Sander lucioperca | reverse complement strand
CGTCTTTTGTATGTTTGTTGCAATGAAGTTGCAAGACAGTGAAAGTTGCAAAAAAAATTTTTTTCTATAGTTCTCTGAAAAGTGCCACTTCTAAGCCGGATTACGTCTCGCCATGTCGTAAATTGTAGGGGCGAGGCCTCAAAACTGAGAATATATAGGGGCATGGTATTTAAATTACAATCGTTTCCAGCCGCT
Source organism: Sander lucioperca (assembly GCF_008315115.2). Taxonomy (NCBI): domain Eukaryota; kingdom Metazoa; phylum Chordata; class Actinopteri; order Perciformes; family Percidae; genus Sander; species Sander lucioperca. The sequence continues at coordinate 28,683,532 of NC_050177.1, read as the reverse complement.
GCATTTATCAATGTACGACTATTCTTACGCTCTGATTGGTGTGATATGAACGTTTCATGAATCGCACATAAAGCCTGTCATAAGATGATTTCTGCGCTCATATCTGCGCTGGTTTCTACATTAGGTTGATAAATGAGGGCCAATGACTGCGCTTTAACATCAGCAACATCCAATCCAATCACTCCTTCTCGTGCACGTGCACTTTCCCTGGCCTCATGGCTGCAACTTGCGCTCTCTTCATCTACTCTATAACATAAAAAGCGGACAAAAAGGTTGTATTTTCTTTGTGCGTATAAAATAACAGAAACAACAAAAGTTTAAATGCGCTAAAGCTACACCTCCTAAGATTGGGTTGCGCTGGAGGCCCGGCGCTGGCATATTCCGTGGAGGATTTCACTGCTGCCAGCACTCTCGGCTTTCCCATGATGAGTTTGTGGAATTCTGCACAGCTCATTTGTATATTAATTTTTACTTTAATTTAGCTGCGGACCAGGTTAACTGAGCATCTTGTTGGGACCATCCAGGAGTGAGTTAAACATGATCTTTTCAAGCAAAGGGTTTTCAGCCAACATGTAACCTAGAGACAAAAGACTCAGAGACAATGTGGTCTTTCAGACAAAGGATCTTGGCCTACATAAAGTCCACAGCCCTTATCACCAAACTACAAGGATCAGAAGCGTGACAAAATGGCTGGAGGGAGGGGCCACAGGAAGGTTTTTCGCACCTCCAAGAATTCGGAGCCTTCCCATTCGTTTAGAGGGACCCTAAAAACAGCATGGAGCCAGGTCTGGTGGCCTGAGCTATAAAACTTCACGTCACCCCCCACTTCTTGTCTTTGCCCTGTGACGTCGGTCACTACAGGTTGACACACAAGCGAATGTTTGCTTTGAAATAGCTCCATTTCCCAAGAAAAGTGGATTATTTCGCGGATTCTGATGAGCATCTTGGACCCTATGGAAACATGCGACCAGTGTTTCAAATCTGCAGAAGAGAGAACCATGTTTTTCTCTAGAAGGAAATCAGACAACATGGACTGCTTTTCCCTCCCGAGTCGACTCTGAACTGCTCCACAAACCCTGCCCGGGTGGAGTTGTTTTGTTAACCCCTGGCCAAGTGGTTTACCCGTTTTTGTCCTACGTGGAAAAGTCACTGGACAAACTTAACGGACTGCACACAGTAAGGAGGCTTAAGTTTCTGGGCAGAGGAATAGTGTGTTTTATTAATGTCAGTAAGGCTAATGCTGCCACTTGTTACGACATTAGTGTGATTTTAGATTAATACTTGTGCTATTGCTGCATGCTTGATTTATTAATCAGATCGGACCATCGAGTCCGATCTATTTTCTGTGAATGCGCCACGGTGCATTGTTGATATGTTGTGTGTTTGACTAATGTAGCCTGGTGTAAAACTGTAAATGCCACATTTCTTTTCTCCCACTGGGAAGAAGTTAGCTACGGTACTGAATGAGAGTGTGATCATTGTCAGAACCTCGAAAATCAAGACTCAAGGTGCCTTTTCTTTATTCCAAGTGTGTTTTCCCTCCATTTCTCTCTCTCTCTCTCTCCCTCTCTATACACACACTAACACACTCACACAGACACAGACGTGTCTCCCCACATGCTGGTTTGTTTTTGCTTTGTTTTGTTGTACTTAAAAGAAACGTATATTGGTTTTAATTGACCAAAGGATTATTGATTGGCCATTGATAATTTTGAAGTTAATAAATTCTACTATATTTTAAATAGCAGTTGTTTGTGATCATTTGTGTACTTATTGTAATAATTGCTGGATAAACACAGGTCGTTGCTCGAACCTCACCCTTCCCTTTTGTTCCTTTGAAGAATCAGATAGATTAACCAAGTTAAGATCTGTATTTTACAGGGAACACCATTAATGAGACTATTCCACAGTTCAATATTGGCCCCTGAAGTTTCAGGGTGGTGCCCTGTTTTGATTGTTTGTTGATTTGATAAAGTTATTAATAACCATATTCATAACTTTATTAATATTGATAAACATCTTTGATAATTTGCCAATAATTTGATCTGTACACCTACGAGCACTCAACAATCTGTTTCTCACATCAGTCCGGGCACCTTTCATGATGGAAAACACCTGCTCTGAGTAAGCATTGCTTACGGGGATGCTCAGGACAAAGAACAGCAGTTTGGCATACTGAGGGAACGCAGACCTGCTCTTCAGCACTTGGGCCCAAAGCTCACCTACAGGGTGACTGTGTGTCGCCAGATTTGGCAACTATGAACAGTTTTTAATGTTCTATCAGACTATAAGGTTCACAACTTCAATTTTAACTAAGCCCCGCCACCCTTAATTTCTGTTGCCACACCTGTCACCAGCTTTACATTCTAGCACAGCATGCATTTAACAATAATAACTATGGCAGGTTGACCACTTGGAATTGTTATTGGGTCCTTGATGTCAGACAGCAGAAGACAAAAGCAGCTTCTTATTTTTAACTTGAATTTATCAGCTGAAATGACTAACAGCGGAAACACACCGCTGGCGAAGCGCAGATTTGTGCCTGATTGCACTCCTGGCTGTTCATACCAGACATGCATTTCTCTGCGCCGGTCACAAAGCGATCCTATATCTAAACCTGCTCCTCTCCACTCTACAGCATGGCTCTCTCTCGCTCTTTGTCTCTTGCTCCTCGTGTGATATGCAACAACTACCCCCACCACCTACAGCTGGGCCACTCCAAACTGTGTGTGTGTGTGTGTGTGTGCTTCACTCTTTCTGTCTGTCTGTCTCTCTCTCTGTGTGCCTATCGCGTGTCTCGCTAGACACAGTTGAGAAGTCAAGACAGACAAAATCACCATAAACCCGGGTGTTTTATTTTGAAATTTGTTTTATGTTGTAAAGTATCCGGCTGCATTGTGGCCTTTCTATATGTGATAACCTGCATGGCTTGACACATTAGCTCGCAGAAGAAATTGAGGAAATGCTGAAGCGATCGCTGCAGTGCACGGGTTGGCGCGGCCTCTCCACGCCTGATCGCAGCCGGTGTGGCCAGACAGATTGCATAACATGGGTGCTGAAATAAACATAGTTCACGGTGCTTCGCGGCTATTGGCGGCGCTTCACAGTGCGGTGTTTCTGACGTAATGTTGCTTGCATATGTCGTTGTGTTCGTTAATGAGAGGAAGTCACAAAAGCCCCAACAGCTTCTCTCAGTTAATCTCTATTTATTATAAGTAATAAAGCAAAAGGATTACATGACACACATCGATGTGGGCCATCCTACTTCACCCTGGAGCTCCGTAGAATGGCCCCTTTCTTTGGTCTAACAGAAAGTTCTTATCCCACAGGGGTGTTGTCTCTTCCTATTGGTGGGCTCCCTTTTTGTGTTGGCACACAGGCGTGTCCACACCTCTGAGTGCATCTCCAGTCCAAGGTTTCTTCATCTCCATGGTTACCTTGTGAACTCTCGCCCAGTTAGAGATGTCTAACCTAATATACCCTTCCCCCCCAGGAAACATCTTAATTCCTGTTTCCTGAGCTGGCTGTTTGACCCCCTTAACCTCTCTCTCTCTCAACCTACACAAACAGATTTCTGCCTCTCTAACTGAAGTCAAGAACCGATACATGCCATTATATTTAAAGAAAGTCATTATAACTGATTGGTTATTTCATTATTATACATGATATAGGAAGACATTGTAAATGATTGTCTTTTAATCAGGGCCTTGGTGTTGCCTTATTTTGTTGAAACTAGGGACTTAGCATGTTAATTATTTTTTTTATTTCTTCACACATATAAGCTCTAAATAAGGGCTTTTCTAGTGTAACCTGTAAACCCACAAAATAATCCAGTCAATTAATGATATACTCCTTGGCAAGCAACACTACTACTGTAGGTAGTACACTTGCTCCTATGCTACATTTCATCCCAAAAAACACTGACTGTTGATGTTCTTTGTTTTGAATTCATTTACATCCTAGTAGATGTTAAAGAGGAGAACTGACAGTAGGAATGGCACCAGTATTGGTTGCAATATTGGAATTATATCAGAAAAGAAAAAAAACAGTCATTAACTTTATCATAAACGGACACAGTTTCATTCTGATAGGAGAAAAGGTAGTCTATATCGATGACGATTCATTTTCGTCCGGATGTCCGTTACCTTCCTCTTTCTTTGTGTTGGCATTCTAAACTCCGGTTGATTTATGAGGACTATGGTTAACTGCTCCTCAGATCTCTGCAGGGTAAATCCAGACAGCTACCAAGACTATCTGTCCAATCTGAGTTTTCTGTTGCACGACTGAAACAACCTTTGAACGTACACGTTCCACCAAAACAAGTTCCTTCCCAAGTATATTTTGCAGAGGCACCGTTGCTTCGTCCGGTGCTTAGCTCCGCCCAAGACATTGTGATTGGTTTAAAGAAATGTGAATAAACCAGAGCATGTTTTTCTACTAACCCGGAATGCTGTGTGGACAGGTATCATATTTCCTGTTTACAGTGTTGTGTTAGTGGAGAGGAAGTAAAAGAGCTTTAATGTAGTAGCCTCTGCTCTAGTGCTTTTAGATGAGCTCTGGCATCAGTTGTGACTTTGGTCCTTGGGCTTCAGTCCTTGATTCCACTCCAATCAGTTGCTCAATCAACGCTGCTCTGTTCCTGTTGCTTATTGATTGCTGGGGCTGACATTTTCCACATAACAGCAGTGTGATTGGCTGCATCATACTGGACGGAGAGAGATGGCGAAAGAGAGAGGAAATATGGGATGAAGTCCTACTATAGTACTGCTGTGTATAGTACTGCTGTGTGTGTGTGTGTGTGTGTGTGTGTGTGTGTGTGTGTGTGTGTCCGTTTAGATTTCTAAAGAGTCTTTGATGAGCTAGTTTGATTTTGCTATGAAGAGATTATTAAATTGCTCTGCTTTTAGAATGAGTGCCACTGCTAGTGGAATTAGCCACTGTTCAAACAAATTATGCTCTAAACATCCAGAGAGAAAGTCAGTCAAAACAGTGCAGTTGGAACTTATACAGATGGATGCATGCATGGAGAAGTACAAACGACAGGACTATGTCCCTCTAACATTCAGAAGGTGTAAATTGGTCTGTGGATTATGGTTTCACTAGGTTTCTGTTGTTACTGTAGGTGTAGAATGAGATGTGCAGAGTCTGCATGTCTTTTATTTCTGTATACCTGCAAAGGTATACAGGGAGGGAGGTATAGGGAGAGTATGTATAATGATGTTTTTAACCTCAGATTCTAGACAGCTTTTTGAGTTTTGGACTGTAAGCAGTTTTTTGACGAGGCGCAAATGAAATTATGAAAGCAACAGCCAGTGACATTTGCCAACCGAGTAGCCACTTGGGTGAATGAAGGCAGCTGCACAATGTGCCACTCTATATATAAAATATGTGTTTGCTAAAATGTTATATGAACTCATATGCATTTTGATATTATTCACCTGGAAACACCTTTCTATCCCCCCCAGTAACAGTTACATTGATACAGTGGCCTGAGCTTAATAATACATCCTTACCAGTGGTAACTCATGTCACAGTCTCTGAGAATAAATTAAATGGCACCCCTTAGTACAAAATGTACCTGCGTACCTCATGTGATTTAGGAATTTTTTTCTTCTATATTTTTAGTGCTCATTGGCATGATATAAACAGGGTGTGATTTTAATTTGAATGACACACAGATAAGTGTGTTATTTCAATTTACTAACAATATCCTGGCCACACCCTATAAAGCACCTGTGCTGGCATGGAATCATTGAGTTAAGAGCCTGTCTGTGAGCAGCCTCCGTGGATTGTTGTTTCCCGTGTTTCCAAACAAGAAGGTGACAACAGGGGTCCGTTTCAGGAAGGAGGTTTAACAAACTCTGAGTCTAACCCTAATGTCTGAGTTGATTTACCCTGAGATGGGAAACTCTGAGTTTTCGGTTCCAGAACAGCTGATATGAGTTGGTTCAATCAACTCCGAGTATGTTCATGCGCGTGCACCACCACAATAAAAAGGCAGTATGGAGCCATGATACTACGATTCACCATGGTAACAACCACAAACAAACGGGTCGGCGGAAATACTCATGCGCACAAACAACGAGTTTGAACATGTATTTCGTTAAAAAAGCAAGACAGCGGTTGCTGCTGCAACAGAGAGGGAATTGGTGTGGGAGAAAATTGGTGCTTGAGTCAATGTGTAAGCATTAACAGTGTATTAATTTCATATTTAATCACAGTTAACTTATATTACTAGTGAAAACTGGAGTTGTATTACACCTATAATTTCATTTGGGCGCAATCCTGCAGGCAAAAAAGTAAGCTACTACTACATGCCATTCTGAGGCTGCAGCACCATGATCAACAGAACTATAATTTATAATCATTTAGTTCTTTTTAATGGCTGTCACTGGTTTGTGTCCAGGGAACAATACAAAAAACATTTAAAAAACGTTTCAGAGCGGGTCACACTTTTCTGACGGCTACAGTGGCTTTACTTTTACAGTAGGCTATGATCCGCATCACCAATAAATAAAACTGCCGTTTGCAAAAAACGTAATGCGACACAAAGAATCTGCTGGGATGTTAAAGCATGCACACTCCACCATCGTGGATGTTAGTGATATGAGGACGGATAAGGTATCTACATATCTGATGGACTGTGAAAAAATGTGGAAATGAAAATACATTTAGTCGGGACTCAATATCATCTCCCGACGTAAACTCTCTGTGAAGTAATACAGCTTTTTCATCAACGGGATCGTCGACAAAAGGACATGACATTTTTGAGAAAAAAACGTTTTATAATCTGCTATAATCTAAAGTTTTATTTAAGTTTTTATTCATGCAGATAACAAACTGCATTAAAATGCGCCTGATACAGACTGAATGAATGAATGAGGAAATGAGAGAGAAGAAACTCAAGGTTTCTTGAAGAAAACCTGCTCCCGACCAGGTTAGGTTCACAGACTCAGTTACCATAGTAACTGACTCTGAGGTTAAGTTACCTCTCTTTCTGAAACAGAAAACCCAGAGTTACCCTCATCTCAGGGTTAACAAACTCAGAGTTTTCACTAAACCTGCTTTCTGAAACGGACCCGAGGTGTGTCTCCCTTTACCCGGCGTATTGCTTGCGTCCAAGAGTGTATGGCTGCAGCCTGGAGACCTCCCGTCTCATGCCTCCCGTCTTTTAGTCAGAATTATCTATTTTAGTCTAGTTTTAGTCAATGAAAATTGTATTTTAGTCTCTTTTTATTAATGCAATTCTATTTAATCCAGTCAATATAGTATAAGTATCTAGTAGTATAGACAAAACCAAAATGTTGGCCAAGAACCCACACACTCTCTCAAACAGACACACACACACACACACACACACACACACACACACGTTTGTCTCAGTCGTTTTCAGCTCCAGTGGCTAACGTCTAAAGCTAACGTTAAAATGAGACACATTAACCACAGCCTCATTAGTTGACATTAGCTTTCTAAAATAGAAAATAACGTTACGTTAATGTCTTGACTTACCTCAATTTCATTATAGAATGGCTTGAGATGTCTCTTAAGGGTCATGGTGTTTTTTCCTGTGATTTTGTGGCTGCATTTCTCCCCATCTTTTTCCACAACACATTCCGTTTCACTTCTATGTAATGAAAGTTTTTTCAAATACCGTTTATTATTTTTCTCCCAAAGATGAACTCCGGCTGGCCGCCCACGGTCCCAGCTTTCTCTGTGTCAGACTTCATTTTGTTTGTTGTCGTTTACGCTCGTCTCACTCTCTAACTCACCGCTGCATCTTCTAAATCAGGGGTTCTCAACCTTTTGCAAGCTGGGCCCCCCCAAAGCTGGTTCATTGCAGTTGGGCCCCCCCTTCCCGGCGCCACCCCCACTACACCACCTTGCATAGATAGATAGATAGATAGCCCTAGGCTAGGCTATTATTTTTAGGCCCACACTATTATTATTATTATTATTATTATTGTTATTATTGTCATCAGTAGCGGTAGGTAGGCCTATTATCATTACTAGGCTATTGTTATAATTGGCAGTAGCACCAGACTTCTAATGTGAGCTTGCAAGCATTATTATTATTATTATCATGAGTAGTAGTAGGCCTATTATCATTACTAGGCTATTGCTATAATTGGGAATTGGCACCAGACCTCTGATATGAATTCATGCTTTATTACTGTTATTATTACTAGGCCTAACAGTAGGCATATCATCTGCATTTTTGACAGAAGCTTGCAGGTAGGCGATGTTAATGTGAGACCTGAGCCAGGTATGCTTCAATGTACCTTCAAAGCTTTTTTGCAGCTGGTGGTGCGTAGGTTGCCTTGTTGGTCCTCACTAGAAATCTCTCTATTTTTGTTTGGTTTTGAAATAATTTGGATGTGGATTAGTTGTGTTTTCAATAAGTTGAGGCTATGATGTAACGATGTGTGCGTGTGTGCAGCCTGGACGCGGAGTGGTGTGTGTCTCCTCTCTGCAGGCTGGGACTGCTGCGCGAGGCTACTAAGAGACTGACCGCCTGTGAGCAGTGTTGCCAACTCTTTTCCAATGAAAGTCGCTAGCACCAGCTCCAAAAGTCGCTAAAAGTCGTTTGATGACGTCATACGCTCATTTGCATATTTTTGACGTCATTACGCAATCATTTGTATAAAGCTTAGTGGTTTTGTCAGCAAGGTAGATAAAAAGAAATAGAACTCTTTAGCCAAATAATTACAAATTCAATACATGAATTTATTTTACCTTATAATTATTACTTAGGTAGCCTATCTTTGAAGTAAAAAAATGTTATTCTACAAAGGGAGGGAAAAAGATCGATAAAGAATTCTCAAAGAAGGCTGGCTTGCCCAGGGCCAGGCCAGCTCAGCGGAGTCTTTCTCCCGTCGCGTCCCGCTGTCTCTCCTACCTACACCAGCACCCGCACACCCTGTCCCCCCTCACCTTCTAACTACCTGCACACTGTGCGCAGTGCTGCTACACATGAGGAGAGAGGGGAGAGGCTGCTCCGCTGCTCCTCTGTCACAGAACAGAAGGCGGCTACAGGAGAGAAATACCTTGCGTGCTCGCTGGACAATATTGGCGACTTTTCTACAGAAAGTCGCCAGATTTGTCGCTAGTCGCTTTTGAAAAAAAGTTGCTAAGGGGGTCTGAAAAGTCGCTAAATCTAGCGAGAAAGTCGCTAAGTTGGCAACACTGCCAGTGAGGGCTTTTGGACGGGCTCACGGCAGCACCCGCTGCTCGTTGAGCACATAACTGCAGAGTGATACGTGTTTTCGAGTCTCCAAACACCACAAAAGTCTCCAATAACACCAGTTAAAGTCGCTAGATTTATCGCTAGTCACTTTTGACAAAAAAAGTCGCCAGGAGGATGACTTGTTTTACAGTTGTGCGGAGGCTCCACACAGAACTTTCTCCGTAGCATACGTAAGTGGCCTGATGTTTATACTTGTGCACTGGTGTGTGCGTGAACCGGCATATGTGTGTGTGTGTGTGGTAGAGGGAGAAGTGAGAGAGTGACGGCGTTTAGCTTTAGAGCGAGTACCGACTCTAGAGTTATAGTGAGAGAAACAAAGTGTCTCTTCTGTTCTTTCTGACCACAGTGGGAAATCTGGAGCAGGAAAAGTTAATTATCTCCTTGAGTTCATGTTGTTTATGGAGAAGGAGAACCAGGAAATGAGTCGGGGAGGAAATGCAACGCTACCCAGCCACGACCGAGCGACGTGTAGTTACATTACATTACGTGATTTTTTTTTTCTTTTTCCTCCCATCCTGTAGCCTACTCGTGCCCCCCCAGGAGAGTGTCCGCGCCCCCCCAGGGGGGCGGGCCCCACCGGTTGAGAACCACTGTTCTAAATTAAATAATGCCACAAGGCTTGAGGAAGTAACGTCGCCTGCGTCTTCACAGTGCAACCCGAGTGTGACCTGATGCAGCCCTTGAAGACACAGGGAACAGAAATACTGCAAAATAATAATAATAATAATGCGATTAAACATAAAAATTAAAATAGACAAAATGTTCTGTTTTGTCTCGTCTCATTTTGGTCGAAAACGAAAATGAAGAGACATTTTAGCATTCTTTCCCCATACATTTGTAACGGTGGAGAAGAGTCTCTTCACTGAGAGAACCAAGGTTACAACGTAACCTAGCGTTCACACAGCAGAGGCAAAGGTGTGAATTATTCATATTCTGGTTTACAAACCTGTTCACACAGCAGAATCTGAAGATTTGAAGAAACCTTTCATCTGTTACTATCCTCTGTTACTAAGTCGCTGTTATTGCTGCATTTCATTGTTTGCCATTTAGATCCATAAGCAGAATTTTCTTCTTGTTATTCTTACTTTTCCAAAACATTTGCTTGCAAACTCTCTTCCTCTGCCTTTTCCTAGTAGCTCCCATACTCATTTCCCTTGGTAGAGGATTAAGTACAGCAGTTTAAAGCAGTGGTGTAGATAGATTTTTATTGAATCCAAAAAAATGGGAAATTCCAGTGTTGCAGCAGCAAAATATCAGACACACAACACGCATACTGTTATGCTCTTGCTTTTGACCCATAACTCAGAGACAGGCAACACGGACACAGAGGAGCAGTTGAAGTGTTTATTAGACAATCTGGAAAATGTGCAGAGAGAAATGGTACAGGTAGAGTTGCTCCAGGTCGGGACTGAAGCTGGAGGGAGGCGGACGGGAGTGTGGCCGGGCAGAACTGAGACTCAACTTAGGGTGGCGGTGAGAGTCCAGTCTTCACTCACCCAGGTGATCAGTTTGGGGAAGCGATGAGAGCTGAGTGGCGAGGCGAGCGGCGATGAGAGCTGAGTGGCAAGGCGAGCAAGCAGCAGGCAAGCAGGTCACAGCAGGGGAGCAGCAGGTAGGTAGCAGGTTCAGAATGGGATCTGAACAGAGGAGACAAACGTTAACTGAAGCACAAAGAATTAAACCAACACAGAGCAAGAATGCAGGGAAACTAGGAGCGGAATCTCTAGTCGTAAACACTGAGCCAAGTTACCACTAAGATGGTTGTAACAAACTGGTGCTGAAGAGGTGAACAGCCCGGGTAGATAAACTGCTAGGTTGATTAGGGGAATGTGCTGCAGAGCAGGAGAGAGTGGCCACGCCCCTTGACCTAGATCCTCTTGGAAACGCCTCTCGCCACAGCAGGTGAGAGCAAACACATACAGACAACAAACACAGGAAAAAAGGGAGAGAATAACAGGCAGGACGGGGAAACAGACACTGACCCATAACACATACAGAATATACATGAAATATAGGATACAATATACATGAAATAATAATTGGATAGAATATAAGAACAAATAATTTAAAATATATACAAGTTGGGAATAGAAATGTACAACTATTTAACTAGTATTGATAAAGCTGTAGATAAACCTATTGTGCAAATTGCACTTAGTGCAGTTGTGATGTCTATGAGTCTTATCTAACACTAAGTGATGAAGTGTTAAAAAGTTGAATTGCCTGTGTTAGGAATGATTTCTTGTAGCTGTCCTTGCGACATCGAAGCTGTCAAAACATCTTAGAGAAGGTGCTCCTCTGTTGGACCAGTGTGGGGTGGAGAGAGTGGTCGGGGTTATCCATGATAGATAACAGTTTGTTCAGTGACCTCTTCTCCACCACAGCTTCAAAAGTGTCCTGTTTGCAGCCAATAATGGAGCCAGCCTTCCTGATCAGTTTGTTCAGTCTGTTTGGGTCGCTGGCTCCGATGCTGCTGCCCCAGCAGATGGCGGAGGAGAACAGAGCGCTGACCACAACAGACTGGTAGAACATCTCCAACATTCTGCCGCACACGTTGAAGGATCTGAGCTTCCTCAGGAAATAGTCTTCATCCCCTTCTTGTAAACAGCAGTGCTGTTGATTTTCCAGTTCAGCCTGTTGTCGATGTTAACACCCAGGTATCTGTACTCCTCAACCATGTCCACATCTCCACCCAGGATGCAAAGGGGCTACGGAGCCGTTCCCTTCCTTCTGAAGTCAATCACCATCTCTCTGGTCTTATCCACGTTCAGCAGCAGGTGATTCTTACCAGACCACTCCACAAAGTCGTCCACCAGCGCTCTGTACTCTCCCTCCTGTCCATCCCTTATACACCCAACAACTGCAGAGTCTTCTGTGACTCAGTCATCATTGGTACATTGTTAAAAGCAGAAGGGCTATTCCAACCTATCAGAGTTGTTGAATGGAAGTGGAATCAGATGCAAGACCGGATGTTATCAGTAGGGCGGCTACTGCACCTGTGAGGGGTCAAGGGCTGGGGTCGACTATGTGGTATGCGTGTGCTTGGTGGGCCATTAGACGTTTCTTGAAGATAGAGGGATACTCTCTCTGCCCCTTGCCCAATTTCCCTGCATTCTCCAATTCCCAGTCCTCAGCCTACCCTCTCTCAATCCTCCCTCCTCCACGACTGTAACAGATATACAGTAAATAGAGGTAATAAATTGCAGCAGGGCTGCCAGGGTGTTTATTTTTATGTGTGTTGGATTTTCGCTCTAATGACATGCATAGACTCACTGGTGGGATATCCCTACATAGGGAGCTGTAATTCACCATACCTCCCTCCTCTCCCTCTCTCTGCCTTACATGGTACACACACGGCCCATTAATTTGCAGCTTACCACTTTAGCATCAACACACAGAGGCCAACTAACTCTGTCAGGATTGTGACCCTTGGGCATTTCTAGGTTATCACCAGTGCTAGAGTTTGTACCAAAGCTGAATAAATTATCATCATGCTGATAGTAAAAATATCAGCTCGCAAACTAACAATGCAGAGAGGCGTCTGATTGTGGATGCATGTGATGTGTTTTTTGCCCAAGACAAAAAAAACAGTGTGTAACCCTTCTGGCTATAGTAACACAGATTAGGGAATTATTATCAATGCCACACATCACATGTAATGTCAAGGAATTTGACCTGCATCATACAAAACATATAATCTCTTTCCCAGGTTTGGTCTGTAATAACAGTCTGGCGGCAAGTTTACGTTTACATCCAGTCAGCTGACACTCTTATCCAGATCAGTGAAAGTTATTGGACTGGATTTGGTGCAACTATAACATATCAATAATATAGGCTAATGCTAATCAAAAAATATATATCATAAGATTATAAAATTAACCAAAACCTTCCTTTTTTTCTAGACAATGGGAAACCACGTTTCATTTCGCAGTCAGTTGCCAATTACATCCCGAAATCTTTTGAAGGCAAGACAATGTGTCTGTTTGTCTCACCTTTACCATCCCTCTGTGCCCCGGCCTTTACTCTCTGCTTCTTAATCAAGTCTCTCTCTCTCTCTCTCTCTCTCTCTCTCTCTCACATACACACACACACACACACACACACACACACACACACACACACACACACACACACACACACACACAGACATGCAACATGCAACATGATTTATAGCCATATTAGCAACAGCCTCTACCACTGGGAGAAGGAATAACAGGACAGTAACATGAGACCAGCTGAGACCTGACACTGTACTCACCTTTGCACATTTACAGAAAGGAATGAGAGAAAAGACAGAATATAAAGACATAAAGAGATGGTAAAGATAAATGTAGAACCTGTGAAAAGAAAATAATGTATAATGACTTGGACTTGATGCTGTGACGTTCCTCGAACAGAAAGTACTTTTGGTAAAGATGATAAAAGAAAAGAAATGCTGCATTCCTTATGTGATGTATGAAAACCTGTCAAAGAAGCACCTCAAAGTTTTTTTCATTTACCCCACTCATTATTTTCCTCAACAGTTTGGAAAGAATTATAATATTATGGACATACACTGTTTTGCTGGTACTGATCTGTACCAAAACCTAGGCTCACCAACCACATCAAGAAACCTGCACTGTGGGCGCCCGGGTCGCTCACCTTGTAAAGCGTGTGCCCACATATAGAGGTGTACTCCTCGACGCAGCAGCCACGAGTTCGACTCCGCATGTCACATGTCGTTCCCCCTCTCTCTCCCCTTCATGTCTTCAGCTGTCCTGTACAAATAAAAGTCTATAATGCCCAAAAATTATCTGAAAAAAAAGAAAAAGAAACCTGCACTGTAAAGAAGGGCTGAGCAGCTGAATAAACTGGTTTATTACAAAATAGAATACTACTGCTTCCAGCCTTTATGCTGAGCTAACCGGCTCCATACTTAACACATCAACAACAGCTCTTCTCATCTAACTCTTGGGAAGAAACCAAATGAGCATTTTCCTAAAATGTCTATAAACAAACCCAGTCATAGTAATTTGGATTATGCTATATCCATATCCATGGTATTTTACAGATAATGGCCTTAAAAAAGTTGGACATTTGTCTTAAAGTGGCTTCCCGGGGAAGCACTCATGGAAGTAAATTATTGTATTTATCTGTTGTATTGACATTACTAAATCTTTTAGCATCACTGTGTATCTCACTGACATTTGTTTAGGTACCTTGGGAAACTGCAAAATCTTACATTGAGCACTCTCTGATAAATATGCAGTAATTCAATCAGGGATCATGGGACAAATTTAGAGAATAGGCTAGCACTGAGAGCACTGATCAGTTACCGACAGAAACAAATAGAAACTTACAAAAACATGCTTTGTACAAACACAGATTACATACTCGAGTAATGGCCACAGAAGTATTCACTAACATACATTAGGAAAAGTAAGAAAATGAGCAACTGAAAAAAAGCAGTTTGAGGGGAGTCTGAGAGATGAGATGCAGAGTATGAGCAACTCTGAAGGAATTGTGAAAGAGAAGTGCTGAGATAGTGCTGATAGACTCTGTCATTAAAGAGAGGTTGGGTGAGCTCTGAGAGTCGCAACATGCCAGTGTGGCTTCTCCACACATCTGTCTGTTCATCCCATGGGGTTGCAAAAGCAGACGCAACAGGGAGCGTGTGCGCTCACTCTCCCATCCACACAGAAACATCTGTTTCCTCATTCAGGCCATATGCCTCGTAAGATAAGCCTCTCTCGTCTCCATCCCCCTGTCTCGCTTCATGTCTTTTTCTCTTTCCGTCCAAGCCTTGTTGTCTTTGATGGAGTGCCAGGTGCTGGCAGACACTCCAGCTGCACGGTTTCATGGGCACACTATCTGCTTCTGCAACTGTCCTTTAAAGACCAACTCCCACTTACACACAGATGCTTATTGAGGTGAAATAGATTTGCTGTCATGAGAAGCTGAATATGCTCACCGCTGACATTACAAAGTAAAAAGTAAAAAAGTTGTTATCTAATATAATGATTCCTCTGGATCTGCAAGTTGCCTCAGATATGGGAATGGACATAAATGACTGAATATCAACACAGAATACACTTCAATATTATACTGATGCTCGGCATTGGTCATTTCACTGTAGGCCAGCATCTCTTTACCATTCCTAAAAGCATTAAGATCATCAATACTAAAGTAACAATCAATGTTATGACAGTCACTTCTAAAAACAGTTTACTTTGATTACTGGGCCAACTTTGACTATTGGTTTTTGCTATCACTCCTGTGGTTAACTACCTAAATGTAGATGACATAAAATACATTTTCTCAGCACCACAAACTTGACAGCAGAGCTTTTTTTCATTGATCTAAAACAAAAACGTCAAGTTTCAGGGTCCCTTAGAATTAAAGATGCAAGGCTTATTTTGAAGAAAATAACATCACATCTTGCAAATACTCAGCCTAACAGAAGAGAATGGTTTCTGAAAAGTGATCATGAAATCTTCTGCTTAATGTTCTAACTAGCAACTAAATAGATATGATCTTAACACCAGTGATTGAAGCTAATATTTGACACAAATTACAGTACATTTATGTCTTTTACAATCATGTTGTTTGTTGATATTCTTTCTTTGGTCTGTCTGTTTTGTTTTTAATTTATATTGAGAGTTTTGAAAGACACTTTCGACAAAAAAGCGCCTCAACTATAAATGGAGGAGGGATGGAGGGAAGACTAAAACATAATAGGTTGTGGTTTTGTTGGCAGTTTCTGAACAGTACCAAATAAATAGTGCATTTGCAATATAATTAAGGATGACTGTTATGGATTGTGGTCAGAACAGTATTACAACTTGTCTTATACTGTAGGTTAAAAAGATTGCATAAATGCACCACCCGGCTGGCACGCTAACCCTAGTGACCCAAATCAAACACACCTACAATGTTGCGCAGCAAACAATCAACCAGGGGCCTGTTTCACAAAAGCAGAATATATAAATCCAGGAAAACTGATAAAGCGAGGCTTGACCTAGTCTAATCTGTGCATCCTGGCTTGGTGCGTTTCACGAAGGCCAAGCCAGGCTGAGGAGGAGCAACTAGGTTGAGCCAGGCTGAAGTAATTCAGATAGATGCGCGTCCACGGCTTTCCTCAAAAGACCGCGAGGTCGATCACAGATTTATTGATGCCAAAATGGAGAATACGCATTGTACATACTTTATACAGAGTGAGCAGCAGCTTCTTGTGGAAGTATGATGATGTGAAACACATTTTTTGTATAAAAAGAAAAGAAACACGGCCGCTGTAAGGAAACAGCGAGAGAAAGCGTAGCAGACGATCACGGACCGACTGAATGCGTAAGTAGCCTAAATATATACATTAACTGACCACTGCTCTGAACTGAAACCGTCATAATCATTCCATTCAAGGATTAGACTACTAATCATTTGCACAAATTAACAGTTGTACTCTTTGCCTTAAAAGTAAGCAGAATCAGAAAAATAAGAATTTCTACAATGCAAGAGTATGATGCGTAAATATCTCTTTCACTGTTCCTCCCTCTCTCTCATGGGCTAAAATATAAATTTCCTAAGTCATATTAACTTCCACTGCTCGCTTTTAATGCAAAGTGTACAACTGTTTGCTTTTGCAAATGACAAGGGACTCATTGAATGGTTTCAGTTAAGAGCAGTAGTTCATCAATGTATATTTTTAGACTATCATTCAGTCGGTGCGCTATTATCTGCCAAGCTTTTTCTCGCGTTTTTTTTAATTTTTTTTATAGAGGACGAGTTTCCTTCTCTACATATTATATGCCTTGCTCCCTTGTGGACATAGAAAATAAAGACACTGAAGAAATTGGACTCTAAAATCTAGAAACTATAAAGATAATTAAGTGATAAATCCCATGCACACTGTAAACATGAATGGAACAGAGTATATTCATCAGTTATTTCCCCCCCAGCAAAACATAAGGTCAAAAACCATTGGGGTGTCCTCTCCCTGTTGTTACATGAATGTACAGTAGCCTACATCACTAGATAGTTACTGGTCCAGTGAACTAAGACTATAATTTGGGAGGATTGTACAATTAGGATATGTTCTTTAAATTTTACAATCCTCCCAAATTATAGTCCCAGTTTACTGGACAACACAATTTGTGTGCTAAGAATGCCAAATACCATGCACATGGAAGTGGAACAAACATGATCCTTATTGTTAAAGAATTAAAAAAAAATGTATCAACTAAAATAATTCAAGGTGCATTAGTCAACTATAGAAATGTACAGCATTGTATGTATTGCCCTAGTAACAGACTTCATTTAAAACACATTTGAAATGTTATCAGCCTTTTCTAATTATCTCAACAACTGTCATAATATATTCATCAAACTTCTAACAACAATATGAACAGCAGTCTTCATACAGCAATATAACAGTAACAATGACTGTCACATGAATAATTATTAAAAACAATTATGGTCACAACTTTAAATAATAACAGTACTTAAATGAACAGCAATATGCACCTGTTGTATTTTAATCCAGGCTGATAACAATAGGGTAAAACCACTGCTGGGTGATCAGAAAAGGCTCCAGGATTAAATAAATCCTGGCTGCACAGAATAAATCTCCATGGTGATTTATGTGCCTCCACTTTCGTGAAACCGAGTCAAGGCTAAAATCAGCCAGGATAACTGATAAATCCCGGCTTAATCCCTTATCTTGGTTTTGTGAAACAGGCCCCAGGTGCATGCTGGGTGTGGCTATGCTAATGGTAGTGGCTTCTACAATCAGGTGCGCACGGTGACGGTCTTTCTGCTGTTTTTCAGGAACCCTGTCACAAGGAGGAACCCAAGTGTCAAACCCAGTGTAACATTAACTAAATAAAACTGTAGTTTTATGATCAACAATAAATCTGTAACCTGTTTGCAGGTTTTAATAATTAAAGATATAGTGCGTAGTTTCTGTCGCCCCCATGAGGAATTCTAAGTAATGACAACAAAACTGTTGGTGCATCCACATGACACCAACCATGCCTTCCGTGATCGTGATTAAAAAAACACCAGTTTCTAAACATAGCCGTACTAAGAAATACAGAGAGCATTTTGTGTAGCTGATAATCTTAATTGAATTTGTATCAACTCATTTGGCAATGGCTTGAATAGTGTGGCAGCCATAAATTATTGCGTAAATCCCCCCCAAAAAGTTTGGCAAACAAGCAAACGCTCATTCATCTCTTCATAACATCTAGAGAATGACAGTTGGAGTTAAGCAGGATTTATGCTTCTGTGGAGGCTCTATGCAGAGCTTTCACCGTAGCCCAGCGATGGGGACTCGAGTCTGAGACTCGGACTCGAGTCGCACTTAAGTAGCACAAACAGCTGACTTCAGACTTGACTCGGACTCGACCCAAAAAACTTCAGACTTGACTTGCGACTCGATCCAAAAGACTTCAGACTTGACTCGGACTCGAGCTTCAAGACTTGTTAACAAATGGAGCTCAGCGAAAATTCTGACAGGAAGACTTCTAACTAATCATGTTCTCTCTCTTCTAAACTGAACAGATGTTAGAGACGCCCACTTTAGCTAACCAATCAGAAGAGGCCCTGAAATTCTCAAGCTAATCACAGCACAACACCACTGTTTTAAACCTGTCTCTCTCTCCGCTGTTCAGTTGTCATTTCAGGCTAAGAACAAGCTCACCTTATCACGGCCGTGTCTCGTGGTAGCAGCTGATGTCTATACTAGAAGATGTTTCTCTTTCGCTCCCGTCCTGCAAGCAGTTTTCGCAGCTCTGGTGCATGCACCGCGGGTGCAAATGGTAGCCGCCTGGCAGCGTAATTCACTCCAGAAGTTACTTTCACTCGAATGCAGTCCCGGGGATTTTGCCTCGTTCGTAGTACCTGACTCACCGCACGGCTCGCCTGACCTGCACAGCTTGCCTCGGCCGCCGACTCTCGCCGCCGGCGTTGAACGTACTTCGGTCGGTGTCATCACGCAGAAGAACCGGCATGTTCAACTCAGCTGGATCATCCAACCGTTCGAAGTTAAGTATCTCATCGGGCATATTTTGTTCATTCATGTTTGCCGCACACAGTATGCGGCTCAGGGTGCGGTGGCCCGGAGTCCGGGCGCCGTCTAAACTCTGGTCTCAGCTGTAGATTCCTGCTTCTCTGGGGTTAATTCCCGTAAAATATATGATAGAGTCAGCAGGGGACATTGTTTTCTCTATTCACGCATCAAGGTTAATTGTGCTCTTAGGCAGGCACGTCTTTTCTCTGTGGGCTCATTAGGTAAGCTGTTTTTATCTTCTCCGACATCCTTTTTGGCATGCTCATTTCAGTTGACGTTTTATATTCACGTGCGTATTTACATCCGCATTTACGGTGGTTCGGCTTTACAACAGACGTTGCTCTGGACATGGATATATTTAGCTCTGGAAGGTGACAGCGAAGTATCTTTGAGCTGGGCGCGGCTGCAATCTGAGTTTGGCTACATGGTCGTGGTATGAGCGGCCTGTTCGAGGTTGCTTTCTTCTGGTGGCTGTGCATGAGTAATCTCAGTCATTTCAGTCTCGTGAGACGGTGTTTGGGTCTTATACTGGGAATATTATGTAGGAAGGGGTTAATGTTGTTGACTAAATGCTAGTTAACATAGTATTTATCTTAACAACTAAACGGTAGCCTGTTTACAATAAACGTCTGTTGGAGCAAACAGTGAGATTCAAGGCATGGAGCATTTATTCTGCACATTGTCGTGTTTCTGCAGGCAAAAATGTATTATTAAGTTTTCAACGCTTCAGATGTAAGTTTCTCGTGTCAATTGACGTCAAACATGTCTCTGGATTGCTACATCGGGTGAGGCTTGTAGCATCAAATGGGCATAGGAGGTACATAGTGTTTTTGTCCATATTCATGACATTTCTGGGCTATAGTACTGTTCTAATTCTCGGGCAGGGGTAAGTTTCTTTCTCGATAAGGAATGACACGTTGTTAAAGGCTGTCTTCGACGCTGTCGTGATACTTGTCAGTAGTCATGGTGACGTCTGCAGAATGCATAGG
Source organism: Sander lucioperca (assembly GCF_008315115.2). Classification (NCBI taxonomy): domain Eukaryota; kingdom Metazoa; phylum Chordata; class Actinopteri; order Perciformes; family Percidae; genus Sander; species Sander lucioperca. The sequence goes on along the minus strand of NC_050177.1, from coordinate 28,663,257 downwards.
CATTATTCTGCATTGGTAAATTAATTTACTCATAGTCGTTGTTGCCTGCTTACTATGGTTTTGTGCATTATGCTCACTCACGGTGGTATTATATTCATGGTATTTGCACATGGTCTTTCAATGTAGTATTCTCAGCACAATATTCATATGAATTCATGGCATCATGTCGTCGTGTTCGATAATTTTGTTATATCGAAGATATATTTATCAAGCTGCATTGCTCGCATCAGCTATTTCCTTTTATTTCCTTTTATTTTATCTTTTATCTGTAGGGGTCTCATTGAGTTTTACGTTTTATTAAATCTATTACTAAGATGTGTTGTCATTTTCACTAAGTTCCTATGTTGGTAATATATTGGTGCAAGTCCTTCAAATCAGATTCTGTCTGATTCCCGGTAGATGTGTTGGAACCAGTGGCAGCCCAGGTTCCTAATCATTACGCGTATTTACTTCGGTCATGGCTGACCTCGGCGGTTGGTCTTGCATCATTAAAGTGCGTGTCTTACTAATGGGCGCGCCAAACGCAGCATGGTGCATATAGGTCGCGTGCCCTTCTATCAGCATTATGGTCATCACAACCTCTTATTCACGGATCCTTCTTGTGGTATCCTATGTCTGATGTTTTTTACTTTTACATAGATTCTGCAATGCCCGCTGAGGTGAGTATGTTGTATCTTCCCAGACACTTTTTGTCCCTCATTAAAGATTACTTTTGGGCATGTCGACACAAATTTTGTTTGTGGTTGGTATTCACTTGCTTTGCATAATTGTCTTCGCGCGGATGGCTTCTCTGTCTTAACCATGCTAGCGTCAGTTGGTATCTGGGTATTACTAAGGCACTATATTAATTATACTTGCGTGGCACTCGTTTTCTTTGCTGAGTTAGTTTTGGGGGAATACCTATCCTAAGTATGGTGGTGATAGTCCATCTTACTGGGCAAAAGGCGGTCGTTATCATCTCATGCATTGATCGAATTTTAGCAGCAAGTTGTAAAATACCTTTTTATTGTAACTCTTCATTTATGCAGTGCATAAGTGACGTTATCACTGACCTTGTACGCAGCTAACACATGACATTTGACCTCAATCAAGTTGTACTCCTTACGACACTACCTTATAAGTTGCACAGACCCTGCTCTTTTCATTGCTTTTAATCTAAGATTAACTACTCATTGCCTAGGCTCATACTAGAGGTTTTCCGGCTATATTTCGGTTTGACCATCATTTAGTTATTCGTAATTTTACCTCAGTTTATTCGGGTCATTCATTCATATAGGGGCGCTACTACGGCAGCAAATCAAGGCATTTCATGTACGTCTCTGCAACAACTCGGCAGATGGTCTTCCTCTGCTTACTCCTCTTACATTCATCCTATGTCAGCGACATCCTGGCAACCCAGAGATCTCTCAGACATAATCCCGGTAAGCATGCATATAACTGGTGGTGGTGTGTTGATCTCTGAATACTCTCACATTTGAGTCTATCCGTGCAATTACACGCTGGCTAATATCTACATGTATTTTCATCAGCAACCCTATCACTGTGCAGTGATTTATTTAAAAGTGTATATATAGGTGTACCCGGACGCTGTGCCGTGGATAAGATCAGGCTAACCCGGACGCTGTGCCGAGGATAAGATCAGGCTAACCCGGACGCTGTGCCGAGGATAAGATCAGGCTAACCCGGACGCTGTGCCGAGGATAATAACTTGTAACCCGGCCGTCGGGCCGAGAGCGAGCGTAGCCAAACCGTGCGCTGAGTCACGGTAAGAATAGTTAACCCGGCCGTCGGGCCGAGAGCGAGTGTAGCCAAACCCGTGCGCTGAGTCACGGTAAGAATAGTTAACCCGGCCGTCGGGCCGAGAGCGAGTGTAGCCAAACCCGTGCGCTGAGTCACGGTAAGAATAGTTAACCCGGCCGTCGGGCCGAGAGCGAGTGTAGCCAAACCCGTGCGCTGAGTCACGGTAAGAATAGTTAACCCGGCTGTCGGGCCGAGAGCGAGTGTAGCCAAACCCGTGCGCTGAGTCACGGTAAGAATAGTTAACCTGGCTGTCGGGCTGAGAGCAAGTGTAGACAAAACCGTGCGCTGAGTCACGGTATATGCTGTAACCCGTGCGATGACCACGGTTATTAAGAAAAAAAAAAGAAAAAAAAGGTGCGTATGTGAATACATGTGTATATGTGCTACATGGATTTTCTTTTCATCTGCTGGCTAGCTTTCGTACCGGCTTATTTACGCAATTTATTTCTCTTTTATTTTGGGGACTGCATATCATACAAGTCTGATACACTACAAGCCTTATTAATTCAAGCTGTTCACACTACAAGCGAATCATACACTGATTCTCTACAAAGCACTATACACTTCAAAGCTGAATCATTCAGTTTTATTGCGGCCAAAATAGGTAAGTATGTTCCTTTCAATAGTCCTCGTCACATTTTGGGGGATCAGCTTTTGGCCTTCTAACCCCCTAATTATTATCATTTAATAATGATGGAGTCTAATCTCCAAAGACTGTACATGTCATATCATGTTTGTGTACAATAAATATTTGCATATCTGCAACGAAGTCTCTCCTGATTGAAATGGAGCTCAGCGAAAATTCTGACAGGAAGACTTCTAACTAATCATGTTCTCTCTCTTCTAAACTGAACAGATGTTAGAGACGCCCACTTTAGCTAACCAATCAGAAGAGACCCTGAAATTCTCAAGCTAATCACAGCACAACACCACTGTTTTAAACCTGTCTCTCTCTCCGCTGTTCAGTTGTCATTTCAGGCTAAGATCAACCCTCCTCCTCCCCTTGCTCCTCCGGCCTTCATCCCTCACGGCTCCTGGTTCCTCCTCCGACCAGACGGCATCGGCTCATCGGTTCGACATTCGGGTTCCTCACACCGCTATCAGTGTCTAGACTCCATTGGGGGGATCAGCTTTTGGCCTTCTAACCCCCTAATTATTATCATTTAATAATGATGGAGTCTAATCTCCAAAGACTGTACATGTCATATCATGTTTGCGTACAATAAATATTTGCATATCTGCAACGAAGTCTCTCCTGATTGATCTGTTTTCATACAATTATTGCTTTTTAAATCTAAATGTATTAATGTATTTCTATTTTCTTTTATTGGCGCATATACGGGGAAACGTATGACGAGCTGTATGTCCCCTGCCCTTTGCCATAATGTGCAACGTAACGCATGCGCCTATGTGCGCGCACATATCAAAAAATGCATTGCAGATGGCGACACCAAGTCCTCCTGGAGTTGTGCCTTTTGTCATTAGTTTTGCTTTCAATAACTTGGTAAACAGTGGCAGTAAGCTAACAGCTACATACAAGGTGTGTGGCACCAAGATAAATAATGCCGGATCAACAACGTCGGACTTCATCAGGCGTCTCAAAACACATCCAAATAGGTCAATCACTCACACACTAACGTGAAAGAGACGTTACATTTAGCATATATCGTCACAGGTTGTTACCTGCTAACCATCGCAAAGTGTTGTGCTAATGCTGGGAACAGGCAAATAGTATTTTATATAGTTATTTGTAGCTGAGGCTAAGAAATCCATGGCGCGCAGTAGGCGGGACGCACAGATCCATCTCCCCAGGAACAAACGCTGTGTCGGGTGGGCAAACTCACGTGATGCGTAATTGATCGCGTGGATGATTTGTAGGCTATTAAGTGAACAAGGTGTACCCGGTCCACCAAACACTGGACCGTCTTGACTGTCTTAATTCTGCACATATTTCTGTTACTGTAGTCCTATTTACTATTTCATTATTTCATCCATGCGTGGCGCAGCGGATCCGTGCGCACTGCCACCTGCCGTGGAGACGTTGGCCTCACTAACCTCTCCTTCTGAGTCGGGTCTCCCTCGCGCTGGACTCAGTTTCACTGACCGTACTAACACTTAGAAAATAAATGGCATTGCATCAGTGAGTTCAAACTGCTTATTGTGCGTAATTTGGACTGACACTGAGATGCATGTTGTTCTGTAACTGGTGTGGCGCTGCCACTTTTCTCTTGATTTCCACTTCGACATTGTTTTGAGTAAAAGAGACATTACATTTAGCACATATCATCACAGGTAACAAGCTAACCATTGCAAAGTGTTGTGCTAATGCTGGGAACATGCAAATTGTATCTTTATAGTTGTATCCATATGATGTGACAGCTACAGGACATGCTTTGAATTCTTAAGATTTAACAATACAGTGTTAGGGACGATCAGATGGCCAGAGACTTGAGACTTGACTTGGACTTGACTTGGACTCATGGCAAAAGACTTGAGACTTGACTTGGACTTGACTTGGACTCATGGCAAAAGACTTGAGACTTGACTTGAACTTTCCCCTCAAAGACTTGAGACTTGACTTGGACTTGCAAAAAAATGACTTGTGAACATCTCTGCCGTAGCCTACGTAAGTGGACTGACGTTTATACTTGGGCGTTGGTGTCTGCGTCAGTCTCTTCAGGAGAAAAGCAAGGCATTGGTGTACCGACGCTAGAGGCATAGTGGTAGAAACAAAGTGTCTTCCCTGTGTTTTCTGACCATGATCGAAAATCTGTAGCAGGAAAAGTTAAGCCTTTCCTTGATTTCATGTTGTTTTATGAAGAAGGAGAACCCGGAAATAAGTAGAGGGAAATGCAACGCTACTAAGCCACGGCCAAACGGACCAGTCAGTTTTTACAGTCTGCGTTGGCGCGACGTCTAGTTACATTTTTTGAGAGGTTTACGTCATGCTACGGTGTAGGGTCTGGCGTAGGGTCCATATCTACACGTACCCACAGTGTTAATTTAACGCAGAAGCATAAGTTGGCTTTTAACCTCTCGTAGGTCATAGCCAAAGCAAGACGCAAGCTAACGTTAGCTGAGCTTTGCTACCTATCAGCGTGCGTTTTCAGGTGTCTGATAAAATGAGATGTGGTTAAGCCAGAATCCTTTATCTTGATAGCACATATTTAGCATTAATATCTTCCTTTGTTTGGGCCTTGTTCTCTGAATTTTTTAAAGCCAAAGCTTCTGATGAATGGCACAGCAGCTGCCAGTGCATTCAACATGTTTGGTGTCCTCTCTCATGTATAGCCACGCGCAGCAGATACGTTACGTGTTACGTAGGTAGGATTACGCAGGGAGTGGAAAAACATTCAGCTCATCAGACGTTTCCTAAAAATAAAAATTGTCCCGCATCTTGAGTCCGAGGTCAAGTCTGAAGCCACTGTGTGTGTGACTCGAGTCCATGTCTCAAACTCAAGTCCCTATTTCTGGGTTTGAGTTTTAAAGTTTGTGAAACTTTGGTGTAGAGCCAGACCGATATATCGGCAGGCCGATATTATTGGCCGATTATTAGGCATTTTCCAAACTATCGGTATCGGCATTTATAATGGCCGATAAATTAATATTTAAAAAATAAAATAAAAACGGACAAAACACCCTTCAACCATGTTATGAGTGTTGGCGTTGCATAGTTTGTCCACCAGAGGGCACTCTACAATGTCCCTGTTGGCAACACTTGTGTTTAACCCTTTAAGTTTCATATCTTAAGTTTGTATTTTTATACATTTTATTTATCAGAACTTTAATATATTTTGATGTTCCTCTGTTCTGTTGTGACAATAAAACAAAAAGTTTATTTTTAAACTGCATTATCATATTATTTTATTGAGGACTCAAATAACTACAAATAACTAATGTTAGGGAAATGTGTTTGTTTTGTTACGTGTTTCTGGATTTTTATATTTATTTATATATATATATATATATATATATCGGCCTTAAAAATCCCTTATCGGTTGGGCTCTACTTTGGTGGTATAAACGTTTGTTTAATATTCTTAGAATACCTTCGTCTGCTTGACTTAAATGAGCTCTCCTGCTGTAAAGGTTCTTTGAATAAATTCCCCCACAAACATGGATTCAGTGCAACAAACACAGACACAGATTATTAGCCAGACACAGATCTATATATGCACATAGACATGAAGAGTGAACCACAGTTGTGCTTGAGCACACTCATCTATTATATATCTCAGGAATCGATCTAAGCCACATACCTGTCTATAAGGGGATTTAGACTGGGAGTCTGCAACCAATAGGTCACACTGCACTGCCCAGCACACATTCACACACGCACACACACACACACACACACACACACACACACACACACACAAAACCTGTCCATTTCTTACCCTCATCCACATTCATGCATAATGCATACATGTGTGTACATGCATGTGTGTTTGACTGTGAGTGTGTGCCTGTTTGACAGAAACATGGAGCATAACAAGAAGAGAAGAGAACATCTTAGCTTAATTTAAATGAGGGCCAGAGATGTCTTTCCTATGTTCAGATGCTTTTCCATCTCACTCACACTCAATCTCTCACACACGCATGCACCAAGCATGCATGCATGCACGCACGCACGCACACATGTACGCATGCACGCACATACACAACTATCTCTCAGTCACAGATACACAACTATCTTTCAGTCACAGCTGACCCAGTCAGCGGTGAACACTGGAAGACAGATTACGGCCTTAGCAGCACTCAATAGGAGGAGGGGATGGAGAGGATGACGGGGAATAAGGGTAAGGTGAAAGGGAGAGGAGATGAGTACATGTGGGGATTACAAATGTGGAATGAGAGGTTGTGGGTAATGGGAGGTGATGCTAAAGGAGAGGAGAGTGGCCTATAAGAAGAGATTGGGTAAGGTGCAAAATGAACGAGGAAGCTAAAGCTGAGGATGGAAGAGTATATAGAGAAGTGGAAGACAAATGGAAACCCCTAGGCTGCATTACACCCAGCAATACAATACTTAGACTTATGAACATTATACTGCCAATTTGAACATTTAAACCATTGCCAGTATTATGTTGGAAATTGTGAAGGGTGGCCTTGTTACCATTGAAATTAAATGAGTTAGGATCATGAATGTACTCAGGCAAATTCCATTTCAATCTGCCTGTTAGATTATAAATGATCATGCGTCCAAGCTTGACAATTGGACTTGAGTGTGCAACTAGAGCAAAGCTCACAAAGTATAATGTTGATCTTCCAAGTATGCTCTTTAAATTTCCCTAAAACTTTGGACTGATAGTGATGCCAACTGTAACCAAAAGTTACCAAAAAAATTAGAAATCATCCTCTGGGGTCTATGAATTTCGAATTTAATGAAAATGTGGCCAAAATTCAGAGTTTAGAGCTGAAACTAATGGATTATTGATGAACAGACAATTGAATGCCAACTGGTTTTGATAATTGATTGATTGAATTAATTGATTAATCGTAAAATCCTTTTTCAAGCAAACATGCTAAGTAGTCTATGGTTTCATTTCTGGAATGTGAGGATTTGCTGCTTTACTCGGTTTTATATCATGTAATCTGAATATATTTGGGTTCAACTTGGCTTCAAGGGAATTATGACAAAATGCATTTTTCTCTATTTTCTGACATTTTACAGACCAAACAATTATTTGACAAAATAGAAGTCAGAATAACTAATAAGAATAATTGTTAATTGAGATACCTTGTCATGCACTGAAGTGTTGGAGAGATAGATGACTGATCGACTGACATCGCTGTCTTTGTCCTTACTATAAAGTAGGAAACAAGAGAAATGTGAAGAGAGACGAGAAGTGAAAATAAATGGAAATGTAGAGAAGCACTGGCATGGTGTTTCTGTTAATAGGTCTAGCAGTGTGTGTCTTTGTGTGTATCTCTGTGGACCGACCTGGGGAGCGAGAGTAAATGTAGATTTTCTTGACATTTCAGTTATACTGACATTGAAGCTTTGTCTGACATTTACATTTTCCATTGATTTTTGCAGACTGCTCCCAATACGTTGCCGTAAAATAAGACTGATCACCCGCCTCTGTGTGTATGGGTGATCATGCATGTATGAGAGTCATTGTGTATTCCTCAAGATTATCCCTTCAAATGTATGAGTGCACTTGTGTGTGTGTGTGTGTGTGTGTGTGTGTGTGTGTGTGTGTGTGTGTGTGTGTGGTTTTCCATTCAACTGCAAGTCTGTGTCTATATACTTCTCCTGTTACAATAATTTCTCTCAGACTCGGCTGTGTGGTTTTAATCATTGTAAATCCCCATGTGGAGAACATACCAGTGATGAACTAATGTTCACACTACCTGCTTGCTCTGCAGAATCCTGCAAAGACTTCCTAAATCCCCCAGTTTCATCCAGAACTATTCTTGCACAGAGAGAAGAGATAATATTTGCTTAACATTTGTGAGGTGAAGGATGAGGGCAGTTTCTACAGTGAACAGGGCAGTGCAGCCTTACGTAAAAAAAAAAAACGTAACGTAATGTTGAACCTAACAATATGAAGTGGCTGAGGGAATTTGGTGCATCATTTCTCTGGGGGGGGGGGGAAAGCCAGAGGTGGCAGCCAGTCCAGAACACATCTATTGTTCTGACACATTGTGGTTTATAAGTGCAATTAGTGCCAGAAGTCCTTGGGCTGCTGATTAACTCTGTAGTTGTTAAACGAGACCTGAAGGCATATGTTTTGGACATCAGCATGGATCATTGTAAAAAATGTGCAGCGCTGCCCACTGATCACCCTCTGGTGGTGACTCAGTCCAGACAGCAGGGAGGCTGCCCGCCAGGACCCAGGCTCAATCTTAGAAGTAATGAGCATTTACACATAATAATAATAACTTTATTTGTATAGCACCTTTTAAAAACAATAGTTTACAAAGTGTTTTGACAGTGGAAACAAAAGCACATACAAAGCAATACCCGTATATACACATCATTGAAATAAAAAATGAAAGCTTGGGCAGCCTCAAAGGACAGAAGAAATGTACTATTCAATAAACAAAATGAAAATGTCTGATGCTAAATGATTTCATCATCTATGCATTTCTGGTAGCAGACACTGTGATGCTGTATATCTGAAAGGTGCTAAACAAATTGTATAGACCTGGGGTCCGTTTCAGAAAGCAGGTTTAGTGAAAACTCTGAGTTTGTTAACCCTGAGATGAGGGAAACTCTGGGTTTTCTGTTTCAGAAAGAGAGGTTAATCAAACCTGAGAGAGAGGGGTAACTCCAGCCCGTTTCAGAAAGAGAGGTAACTTAACTTCAGAGTCAGTAACTATGGTAACTGAGTCTGTGAACCTAACCTGGTCGGGTTTATCTGCATGAATAAAAAAACGTATTGGTTTATGGCAGATTATGAAACGTTTTTTTTTGTCAAACATTACATGTCCTTTTGTCGACGATCCCGTTGATGAAAAGCTGTATTACTTCAGAGTTTACGTCGGGAGGTGATATTGAGTCCCGATTAGATGTATTTTCATTTCCACATAACCGATTTGAGAGGTATTTTCTTCACAGTCGATCATATACCTTATCCGTCCTCATATTACTAACATCCACCATCGCGGACATGCTTTTACCAGCAGATTCTTTGTGTCGTATTACGTTTTTTGCAAACGGTAGTTTTCTTTACAACATTGGTGATGCGGATCATATTAGTAAAGCCACTTTATGAAGAGCCGTCAGAAGAGTGAGACTCGCTCTGAAACGTTTTTTAAACGTTTTTGTAGTGTTCCCTGGACACAAACCAGAATTAAATGATTATAAATTATATTTCTGTTAATGATCATGGTACTGCAAGCTCAGAATGGGATTAGTAGTAGCTTACTTTTTCGCCCGCAGGATTGCACCTAAATGAAATTATAGGTGTAATACCATTCCAGTTTTCACCAGTAATATTATAGGTTACCTGTGATTAAATATGAAATTAATACACAGTCAATGCTTATGCATTGACTCGAGCAGCAATGTTCTACCACACCAATTCTCTCAGCCGCTATGTTCCTTTTTTTTTTAACGAAATACATGTTCAAACTCGCTGTATGTGTGCATGAGTATTTCCGCCGACCAGTTTGTTTGTGGTTGTTACCATGGTGAATCGTAGTATCATGGCTCCATTCATGTTGCGTTTTTATAGTGGTGGTGCACACGCTTAGCTCAGTGGTGTAGTGGTCCCTGGAGAAGTGGGTATACTCTCAGTTTTCCAGTAGTCCAGAAAAAAGCCCTGTTTTAGAAACAGTGACATGTAAGACTATGATTTAGTTTACCCAAAAATCTGTCATTTCTACTTGCTCACTATTATAAAATGATCATGACTTGATTAGGAGCAGTTTGTAGTTACTACTGGTCACACAAGCAGCCTGGATGAATGTAAAATGTATTTATCATGAGGCAAACATGGTGTTATCTCTTCTCCTCTAAATGTGCAGTCATATTGCCACTGGCAATTTGCCAGTAGTTTAAAATAATGATTGATTTGGAAACCACCTTAAAACTTACCTCAGAATTATGTCTTCCATCAACTGGGGTGGCACACCGCCGCTTGTGTTATTTCTTCAGCTGTTGTTTGGTCTGCTGCCGTTATCGTAGTCAAGTGGCACCTGAGGCTTTTTTTTGTTTTTTTTCACTGGCACCTGAGGTATTAGCGATATTTTCCTCGGCATGACCCGCCCTACTCTGCCTCTGATTGGCTCATCAGTCCTCATGCCTAAAGTTAACCAATCTAATCAGTGAAAGCAGCGAGTACCAGCCAATTAGAGGCAGAGGAGGGTGGGTCATGGCTTCACTATCCTTGAGGAAAAAATGGGCAATCTGGCTCACAGATATTACTGAATGGTGCGCATCAGGGGGGATTTAGAAGTGGGTATACGCAATGCTGACTGAAAAATAAGTAGGTATACGCCGTATACCAGCGTATACCCTGGACTACACCACTGGCTTAGCTCGGAGTCAACCTACTCCGAGTTGATTGAACCAACTCAAATCAGCTGTTCTGGAACCGAAAACTCAGTTTCCCATCTCAGGGTAAATCAAACCAGATATAAATCAATATATAATCTACTGACAAACACAAATGATTGTTAGAGCTGAAACAATTACGCTATTGTTCGATTGATTTAGTTGACTGACAGAAACTTCATCTGCAACAATTTTGATAATTGATTAATTCATTTTAGTAACTTTTTAAGCAAAGATGCCTAATATTCATTTTTTTCCAGCTTCTGATATGTGAATTTTTTGCTGTTTTTCTGGTTTCCTATGATGGTAAACTGAATCTTTTTGACATTTAAATATGTCAACTTCTGCTCTGCTAGATATGACATTTTATAGACCAAACAATTAATTGATTAATGAAAAGAAATCATTGGCAGTCTAATGGATAAAAAAAAAAAATTGTTAGCTGCAGCCCAGTGGTGGAATGTAACTAAGTACATTTACTCAAGTACTGTACTTAAGTACAAATTTAGTGGTATTAGTATTTAATGGGTATAACAATAATACAACGAATAACATACGCAATACGTTTGCTGATTGTTTGTCTGGCCATTTTTGCTGACTAAATTTAGTGCGTGTGCAATGCAAATTGCATGGCTGAGTTTCATATTTGCAGCAGCATCTGTCACTATGTATGTGGCTTTTTCCCTGATGCCCCCCTCCTCTATGACAGATGCTCTTATTTGGCAGTATGGCTCTTTGGCAATTCTCACACTCCCAAAACAAAACTGTTTAATTTACGGTCAACAGGAAAACAGCAGGTATGCATCCAGTGGTGTAGGATTTGGTGTGCCCCATTAGAGAATTATTGATTGTTCATTTAAAACATTGAATGTTTTGTCTATTTTATCCACCGCACTAACGCATACTGTATGTGCACATGCCTTCTGTAGGTAACACAATTAGGTTTCCAGTTTGTGCACTCCTCATCTTTTACAGCCGTAGGTCTGCAACTAAATGTAAACATAGCAGTCTCCTTCCTTTATGTTTTGCTCAAAACAAATCCATTCTTCCATTTCCTGCTGAATTGCGACCATACCTCAGCATCATTTCCACTGACAGTAAAAGAAGAGATTAGCCCTCACCTGGCCACACTGGCCCAGCTGGCTTCTGGCTGACAATGTAGCATATTTTGGTGCTTTTTCTAGCCTGCTAATAAGAATGTTACCAGCTGTGATATTTGCAGAAAGCTGCCAGCTACCGCTATTGTACCACAAATTTGATAAATCATGATCACAAGCAAGGGCACATGACCAAACAGAGACGAGGAGGGAGAAGCCCCAGTAATACACAAACAGATTTCAAGAATTAATGTTTTAAGAAAGGAAAGAATATACAGTTTGTCTATGTGAGAATCTACTGTAATCACCTATTAGGTGCTTTTGTGACGACACTATTGTGCTAGCATCAGCTGTCATTGTCATGATTTTAGATATATTTACTCAATTCTGTCATCAATAGAGATTTAAAGTTCTTATCAGTTAAAGCTGTTGGTTTTGATACCTGTCCTGGTGGTAACTGGCATTACTTTGAAACGCAAATTTGTGAAATCATCCATCAGCAGCGGAAACCAGCTTTTGTTCTCAATTCAGGCTTTGTGTCATCATCGTCATTATCGTTAGAAATACCCCGAGAGCAAAACATTTTCTCACCATGTGTGATGTACTGTAAACACATTATAATGCAACTACTTCATGCTTCCTAAGGCCAAAGCTGAATGGGTACACACACTTACACACACTCACATGTGCACAGTTATAATATTGTGGTGTGTGTACTTCATTTTATTTTATTTTTTTCTTCATTTTATCTCTGTGTAAAGCTTATCCAGGGAAGGGTTACAGCTAATGAACGAAGCGGTATTGATCATCTTGACAACGGCCCCACAGAGGTTGAATAGCTGGGTTTCCCTACCATTCAATCACAACTGAAGAAGTCTCTCGGATGAGAGACGAAAACGTCTTCGAAGCACCTTTAACCAAGTCCAGTTTCCCTGGATTGTAACCCTTCCGTATTTTTAATTTTATCCAGTTCTGTAGCTGTTTCAAATGAAAGCTGCCTCTAATACTTTCACTACATTTCCTGAGGCAGTTTTTCTGAGACTTATCAAAAATGGCCTTTTGGATATGTGCCACAGGTTAAAAATAAGTCTAACAAATGTCCCCAATCCTAAACCATTGTTTCACTCAGTATCCATGTGTTGAAGCTGATAATGTCACGTGGGATAACAATTAAGGATGGGCAATTCAATTTTTTATCAATCCCTTTACAAATCCCTGCTTGATAAATGTTTGGGTTTAAAAATCATATAAGGTTGATTTAGTCATTTTTCTCCAAACTAATTAAATCTCCAACCTTTTCATTAATGATTGCACTAGATAAAGTTCCTCGTAATAGTTTTAAGTAGGTTATCAACAATCTGTAATGGATTCTGTTGAGTATTAGTCCTTTTACGTAGAGCACAAACATAAACGAAATCTTTTTCCCTCCAGGCCTCTCTTCCTCCCCTGCTCTCCATCTCTTTCCTCGTATTCTGCCTGCATTTCTATTTCTTATCTGATGACTTTTGATTTGTTAGTGTGTGTGTGTGTGTGTGTGTGTATTTGTGTGTGTTTGTTTGTGTTTGCGTGTGTTTTTGTGTATGTATGTGTCTCACAGCTTGTGCACCTAATTTCCATATCGGTGTGACAGGGTGCACCCTGCTGAGGTGTGTTGGAGCAGTTCTAATACATAGGGCACAGTGAGTCCTGGATCATAGGCTTTAGCTAATTGTCTCATTGTTATTCAGGCTTCCAAAGTTTAAAAATGGCAGTGCAAAGTCACTGACCCATGAGGGAACAAAAACACACTTACACAACCACAAACACTGTCAAACATGAGATGGTAAATAACGTGCCAAAACAACATACAGACACACAGCTGTCTAGATGTTGCACAATGTTATAGGAGAGACACTGAGTGTCTCATTACATTTTGGGATTTAAAGTTTTACATCTATAAAGAGTCAGTCATCTAAGTAATAGGATATCTATAAATACTAAGTCGAAGCAACTGGTTTGTGTTATTAGCCACGCAACCGCCATGGCTCTAGGGATTAAATTTAGTTCAGACATTGTCACAAGAGGATGAATCCTACTGACTCTGGTAATCCTGTGACTTAACCTTTAGTCAGTTGCATTAGTTAACATTGCGAAATAGGGCATTTGTGTGGTGTCGGAATAATCAGAAAAAATTGGTTCCAGACTGGGAAAATTCCCACTGCATTAACATTGTGAGGTATGAGGTCTGCGCTCTCGGAGTACCCTTCTAGTTATTTGATGTTTTTTTGTGATTGTTGTTATTGTGATTCAGATTTTTATCACAATATATTTTCCCATTTTGATCGATATCGATATTTATCACACTATAATTTTTTTGCTGATACTGCCCGTTCAAAGTGCGTCCTGACTGAAGCCGGAAGAAACCAGAGGTTTAATTACACTTTAGCATATAGTTTATTAACATACAAAAAAAGCCTTTACAATATTCAGCACAATGTTTTTATTGAGGACTCACATGATTACACATTCACATTATGAGATGCCCCACTGCTCAACAGAGCAGTAGTGCCCTCTGCTGGCAAAAGAAAATATAGCCCTGTTTTCCTCGTACAGTCATGTTACTATTACGTTTTCCTTTTATGTGTCTGTGTCGTGGACCAAGCAGTCAAGGAAAACCGAACACAGGTTTAAAGTTCAAAAGGTTGGGTTTATTTCCCCCCAAACAAAGATTCACATGTAAATAACGCAAAGAGTTATAGGGCCCTTTTAAAAAAGGTCAACAAAACATAACTCTACTTAAAAATAAGATTAACATAATCAAAATGTTAACTCAATTAACAGATCTTTCAAATGAGACGTGAGGGACACTTATATACAAACTGACCAAACCAATAAACACACAAAGGGGAGGACAACATGAACAATTAAATTAAAATTTGCAGGAAGAAACCCTGATCCCCCCTTGCTGTCAGATCTTTTGGAAAGGTCCAGGACTGGGGCCTCTGCATAAAATCAGGCTCCACCCTCTGCCCTTTCTTTTGTTCACCAGGAAGAGAACTGCAGCCAGGTAACTCAAAGACAAATTAATTAATATAAAATTAAACTTAATTGCAACATGACAAACAATGTAAACTGTGTGAGCCAGTGTATTATCTATGTGTTAATAAAGTAATTATAAACCAAACAACCTAATGTCTTTTATGTATCGTTATGTGACTGCAACTTAAAGTAACTGAACATGTGGTGATGTTGGAGTGTGTACAACCTTAAACCTTCAATTGTGTGGCTGTGACCACCAAAATCCACAAGTGCCAACTAAATAAGTAGTCTGTTTTGGCTACATTTGTTTTTGATTTAGTAAACAACCTAAAACTACTTAAAAGCAACATTAAATGTAAACTCCTGCCAAGAAAGCATCTCAAATGTTTGTAGAGGTAGCACAAAACCAAAGTAAACAAGTACATGTGTCTTTCGCAATACAATAAGAAATAGCGCTCGTAATATTTTTGCTTCTTTTTGAATGTTTTTCATGTGGGCCAATGGCCGCAAAAGACCACACGAATGATTGTTTTGGTACAGCAGCTACAGCCCAGCTATTACTAGCGCTGTTAACAGCAGACAAACTAACGTTACTACTTTTAACTGTGTGTGAGGACTCGGGCCAGCATGAGCCTGCATTTTCATACTCTGTGGTCACTGGGATGGTACCTGTTCAGGTGACGTCGTGTAACCCTTTTTATCAGCAATGTCTTCAGCTTGAGAGGATAACGCAAATTCATATTCATGCCCACCATCACTTTCTTTGCCCTTGGCTCCGTTTTTGTTGTAGGAGGGCTACACTAAACACAGGAGGGGACCACACTTACACACAACACCGGCAACAGACAAATGCTCACAATAGGAAGTGGGCGTGCCCGGCAACCTGAAAAGCCAGACTCTTGACAGTTGTGTTATCGGGTAAATATGTCCAAAGCTTATCGTTATTGACCTGAATTTAATCGTGATCCCATTTCGAGATAGTTTTATCTCCCAGCCCTAATTCTTGTAACTTTTTATTTATTCCTTTTTTTATTGTGTAGTTGTTTCTGTCTTGCGGATTGTGTTTTTGTGAATGTTTCTTGTTCTTAGGTCTCTCTTGGAAAATAAATCTTAATCTCAATGAGACTACCTGATTAAATAAATTTTAGCATTTAGCTCAAAGCACCGCTGCACCTAAGTACAGCCTCACAGTGACACTAGCTTAAGACTCGTTTTACCTCTCATTCAAGTAGCATCTTGATTTCTCCTGATTAGTACAGAGTCCCAGGCATTTTAGCTTCATCTGGAATGTTCACATGCTGATGTCTTTTGAGGGGTAATAAGGTCACGCTGAAGAAACAAACAAAGCACAACAGAAAATCCAGTTGCATTTGAGTTTTTCTGTATTTACTATTATAGAAATAAAAATGGAGAATTAAAGAAAATATATGCACACATTTGATTTGTTTATAAGTGAAACAGACAGAAAATAAGGAAAAACCGAGAAACAGAATAAAAAAAATATTAAACTGGCCAACATTTAATAATCTTTTTTTTTTTTTTAAAGGTATCAAATGTGTAATGGCAAAGTAACAGCGACAAGTGAAAATGTTTCCATA
Organism: Sander lucioperca; assembly: GCF_008315115.2. Taxonomy (NCBI): domain Eukaryota; kingdom Metazoa; phylum Chordata; class Actinopteri; order Perciformes; family Percidae; genus Sander; species Sander lucioperca. The sequence continues at coordinate 28,646,741 of NC_050177.1, read as the reverse complement.
AGGGCTCAGGGTTAGGTTGACGGCTGGCAGTCGGGAGTAGTGATAAGACCAACTGACTTGTTTCTGTTCAAACCACAAACAAGCAGAACATCGAGACCACATGGCATCAACAACCTGACCTACCAGAGCAGCCAGGTCTTTCTGTGCCTTCTATTTCTGTACTCTGAGCACAGACACACAGAGAAAACTAGTATGAAACAAACCCAGACAGGCTCTTGGAGATAGATTGTTTGCATGAGTCATTTCCAGTCATTTGGCTTGCCAACCTGGCTTTCTGATTGAGGAAAACAATGGAATAATTTATGTTCCGCTTGTTACTCTTCCCTCAATCTTTCTCCCTGACTTTTCTCCAAAACCACACAACACCGCCACTCTTATTTTCTTTCTCATTTCCCCCTTAATTCCCTTGTCTTTCCTTTCCTCCCCCATTCCCTCTGTCTCCCACCTAATTTTTTGTTGAAGCGACTGTATTGACCGGTTGACATTTCTAAAGTTGACAAATGTCGTGCTGAAATAACATGGAATCACTTAGCCTTTCTCCCACATGGTTCCACATTTATTCATTGTAACACATTTGCTTCACCTCCAACAGTACAGCCTCGATAGTCTATACACAAAAGATTGCACCCCCTGGTTGTTCTTTTATGTACCATAAGATAGATGAACATGCCCACACCCATAGTCCACCCACATGTATGCTACCTAAGACCTCTTTTCAGCACTGTGTGGGCATGTACAAACTGTGCATGATTGACATTCCCCTGTTGATTTTTTTGTACCTACAGGACCACTTACACAATAGTAAAAACAAATCTAAGATGTGGTGAAGTAGCATCACAGATAAATACTTATGTAGATACCTCAAAATTGTACCTAAGTACAGTACTTGAGTAAATATACTGGATTCCAAAATGCCAAACAATGATTTTGTCTTTTATCTAAAATACATTGTCAGTTGTTGAAATTATTTCGAATTGAGATTGAGTAGGTAAAATGGGGGTTTGTTATCACAGTGTTGTGATGATCTCAGTAAAAAAGGCTTCCTGGAAATTTGTTGGATTTATGTCTGTGGTCAATTAATATTTGAGCATACATCTAGGATAGAGGGTAACAAAACGGGGAGTCTGGACAAGGAGTGACATCTAGTGGTGACCAAGGGACAAGGTGCTGTTCTATTGTGGTGTAACTATGATATCAATAGCAGAGTTCACATATTAACATCAAATTGTCAAATGTGAAGTGCAGGTTCAGTACAATGTTGTTTTTTTCAGAGACAGTTTATGAGATAATACAGCTTTGTGAGGAATATATAGAGCAAATGTACTATGAAGACATTAAGCACATTTTGTTGCTTTCCTTACACCACAGACCAACACACATTAAAAGCATGTAGACAGGTATTTCTATGTAAAGCCAGAGAACTACCTGATTGGTCTAAATCAGCGTTTCTTAGCATTTCCTTGATGTTCAGTGCAGTTCCAATATTGTTCCACCATATCAAAACATAATATGCTTTTTAGGCAGTAACATTTACAGTTTTAGGCAGTAACATTTACAGATTGTTCTTTAACATTTCAATAATATGCATTTTTAATCTGACCTGACCTTAAACATACAGTGCATCTTTGTCTGCCATGAAATCAATCCAATCCTTCACACCCACTGCCATGTACTGTATATAGAGCTCTCTGTTTCAGCTTGATGGTGAATAATTCTCCAATCTCTCTTTTGGCCGAGCTTTTGGATTTCAGTCTCAACTCGTTAGCTTGTTTGGCCGGAGAACCCGGGATTTACAAATCCTTCTTGCACCAAATTGGCTCTCTAGCCAAGACGACTACGTCACCCAGAATCCCTAGTGGTGGCCAGTACTCAGAACTATTCATACAGCGTAGACGCTGAGCAGAATGGGGAAACGATTTCAACATTGCTGAGAGGGAACAGCTGCAGCATTCTGCTGTTGGAGGATGACAATTTTCCTTTTCACTCTTCCTCGCACTCAATCCCTCTCACTTTGTCCACTCTCTTTTTGTCTCCATATTTTCTTTCACTTCTTTCCTTTTTCCTGATTTTCTCTGTGTCAATATCCCCTGCTTTCTCTTCCAATGTCTTTCTTCCCTTCACACACACACACACACACACACACACACACTAACACACACAGACCTATACACACAATTACACACAAGGGAACCCAACTCTGAAAATACATTCCCAGGAATATTAGTCAAAGGAATTTGGACCCTTTGGAATTGGGCCCTTTCACATTTCAGCTTAGTAAAAAAATAACATGCTGTTAACGACCAGAGTGGAACAAAGTGTGTGGTACTGAGTGTGCATGTGTGTTTTTACAGTATCAACTGGTTATGTCCAAGTGTCACCGCAAGAGTGGATATCTAGAGGCTAAACTGTAAAATCTGTCATTTGTGAGTAAGAAAGTTAGAAGTGTAGTTTTCTGTTATTTTAAAGTTTGGAAAATCAGCATTTAGGGTGAGCTGTTGTCTGTTAAAGATTTGTACTTAATAACCAGATAAACGTTAAAAGTGCTGCCTAGAAAGAGAAGCCTGGAGATAAAATGACCTGTGGTATCCAGGGTTAGGGTTACACACACACACACACACACACACACACACACACACACACACACACACACACACACACACACACACCTCTTTCTGTCTGTGTTTGTGTGAATGTGCATGTCAGTTTGTTTGTGTGTGTGTGTGTGTGTGTGTGTGTGTGGAGCCACATCTGGAAACAATAGAGCAGTAGATGCTGTCACTTTCCCCTTACCTCAGGCTTTTGAGTGAGTTCTTAAACAAACACTCAATTCACTCACAGTAAATTACAGGAAGGCAATCTGAGCTGAAGACTTAGATATTTGGACTCTCTCTCTCTCTCTTTCTCTCTCTCTTGCCGACACACACACACACACACACACACACACACACACACACACACACACACACACACACACACACACACTCACACTCAAGTATGCCCAGAATTAATCTGTTTCTCTAGATTTCTCAAATTTTTCCCATGCACTGTTAAATTACAGCCTAGCGTGCATTAAGTGTAATTGTAAAAAACAAACAAATTACAACAAAATTCGAAGTGAGAGGTGTGTGTGCTTCTGTGAGTGTTTCAGTGTGTACTGTAAGTGAGCGTGTGTGTTGGGGGAGGTTGTAAGTTCATAGCTGATGAGATGTGATTGATGGTACAGTGATGTTTACACAGTATAATCACTCTGTTTCCACTGTGGATTCAAAACAAATTTAGTGGTTATGGAGCATTTCTCATCCTAAACTAAATTAACTGTTGAAGATGCAAGATAGATCAAAACAGAGTCGCTGCTGTATAGATGTGTAGAGTTAGTTAGTGCCTGATGAAACACACTTAATTTGTCTCATCAGACAAGAGGTGGCAGCATTGTTCAACCCATTAAGTGAATACAAATGAGAAAAAAAGGAGTTTCAGATGTAACATGGACCCAGAACACGACTTATTCATTCACTCATAACCTGTGGCTTTTAGAATATGACGACACACTGCAGCAGGATTACTCATTTACCTCTAATCTGTGATGCCTTCTCTGAATTTATGACTCTGGATGTTAATTCTATTTAGAGCTGAAGCAATTAGTCGATTAAGTAATTAATAGTCGGTTGACAGAGTTGATCAGCATCTGTTTTGATAAGCTGTTTTACTCGTTTTAATCGTTTTACATGCAAAGATACCAAACAAATGTGAGAATTTGCTGTTTTACTTTGTCTAATGTGACAGTTAACAGAACAGACATTTTAGAGATGTCACCCTGGGCTTTAGGAAATTGGAACAGACTTATTTTTTTGTATTCATTAAAAGTAAATCATGAAAAAATCTGCAGATTCATCCAAAAAAAAAAAAAAAATCATTAGTTGCAGCCCATATACATGCATACAAAAACCAAGCAGCAACTTCCAAGCGTGAAAAAGTGAAGCCAATGCGGAAGTGTCTTAAGATGCATTCTATCTAATTTCCAGCAGGGAGTTACTCCACTGGCTCCAAAAAGAAGTCGAATTACAAAAAAGTCTATAGGGAAATGACCCTATTTCTCACTTGATTTATTACCTCATTAAACATTTTCTTAATGAGTATGGTCTCAGTTGCTACTTTCAAGTCTTCTACATTACAGTGTGATGTTCATTTGTTAAATTATGGTCCCATTTATTTTAAAATATACAATAAAGTAGGGCATGCTTTAGGGTGTGGCCACACGTCAATCTGTCAATCAGGACAGAGGATTAGCAATGCTAACCATGACACTATGTACATTGAAGATTTTTACAGTCTATGACAAAAACACATAAAATTGCATCTGCATATTGGAAACCAAAAGGTTTTTATTCATCATCTTCTGATACAAAAGTGTTTTTAAATAACAAACAAGTTTTACATTTTTTTCACTTTTATACAAGGATAAATTAGCAATTTCTTTATAATACATTGATGACATCATCAAGACAATGAGTTTTCTACAAAAATGAACAGTCTGAACCTTAAAGGCTGCGATTAGTGATGGTAACTGAACGGGATTCTCAAAAAGCATTTACAAATCCGTATAACTAGTGGTTCTCAATCTTCATTAGGCTGTGGCACACACTCAACATGTTTCAAGCCACAACTGTTAAGTGATTGTTTGGAAAGGTCACCTGAAGCTTGACGCGGTCATACCAGAGTAGACCGCGAAAACGTTTCAGAGGAAAACTGCATTAGCTCAGAGAGGGAGGTAGTCTGAGGTTAATTTAATTCACTTTAACTCAATGTAATGTTTGTTTGACTTTGGAAATGTAATAAGTGTGCCCTGGTATGCTGGTTTGAGAAGCACTGGTTTTCAGGGTTCTAGGTTTAACCAAAAACCACCAAAGGATCTTTGAATGCACTAAGGGTCCTCTTACATTACATTTTAGAAAAAGGCAGCCCACGCTTTAAAGTTATTTTTTGTGCTATTCTAAACATCATGGTAAAAAATACCTATGACAGGCTGTGTGAGGCACTATCTGGTTTCAAATGACACACAGGGGAGCAAAGATCCAAACCATTCAAGCCCTTATACATTTAAACAGACCAGAATCAAATGTTTTTGACTCTACTAAAATGTACAAGGCATAATGTGACACACACCCCACATATTATACATTCAAAGACTCACTGAAACGCAAGAGCTTTGCTAGATAGATTGTCAGGCAAATACACAGTGCACAGGAGCAGTTGCGCAATTTGGTGAGTGCAGCAGTAGGACCCGGAATAACTTATTGTAAGTAGAGCTTATAGTACATTCTATAAGCAGCTATAGAGAGGAAATGCAAGATTACAATGTTGTAAGATGCCGATTATCAACAAAATGCATCGCTAGAAACAATGAATTGAAATCTTGTCTCTATCATCCATGAAATTCTGAAACGTAATGTACAATAATCTTTTCCAGGGACAACTTGATTGTCTGGGAAATGTGCCATGATGCAGTAGACAAGTTTAAAGAGAAACAGGCAGGCAGTGGGTCTATGAGAGCATCAGACACACAGACAGATATGCAGGCAGAACAGACACGCTAATTAATAGTGCCACTTTCATTGTGCTTCTGTGACGGCCTTTTTGAACTTAAAGGATTTAATAAGAAATACATACAAACTGACTCTTATTTAGTGATCATAACTGCTGGTGGATGAGATTCGTGGGAACTGATTCCTATGTGTGTATTCCTGCTGCATATATGTGCACATGCATTTGTCTGTGACAGTTCTGTTATTGCATACGGTGTCTTTTGTCAAGTGATTGTCTAATAACCTCTAATTCTTCAACATGCCTCGGGTCCGATGTTTTCATAATAAGCGCATAGTAAAAATAATCTCTCATTGTTTTTCTCTGTCAGCTCTTGCCTTCACAATATTTGTTAGAAAGGTGATTGTGAATTTAACCGCATTCAAGTTATTTATTCTGCAGTGTTCACAATGAAAACTGACCAAACTGTTTAAGGTTCTCTGCATATTAATATAATGTGTTAGAATTTTTTATTACATCACTGCCGTCCCTGGTAATGCACTTGTGACAAGCACAGACACTTCACATATTGTATAGAATTATAGTGCATTATTACAGCTTAGAGCTGGTTTCCCAAAACAATCTGAGAAATAAAATCACCTGCTCTTTTATATTGTACAAAGAGTAATCATTTACAAAAATATTTTATATGTTTTCATCAGATTTTAATTACTTTTGGTCTAGAATTTCATTAAAATTTTCCCGTGTGGACATAAAAACCAGTTGTCAGATGCTTTTGGGAAACGTCAGTCTACATCTGTATATTGTCTGCACCAGGACCCTCCAGTGTAAAATTCAAAACTTTAAAAGACCCTCAACGGTATGAGGGTTACTGTATCCAGCAGGTTCAGTCTCTTCTGCTGAGGGCTCTGGAGAAAAGAGAGGCAGAGAGGTAGACGTGGTGCTACACAGCTTATTGATGTGTCTGGTCTGCATATTGATGCTCCTTTTCCGTCTCTTTTTCTCCTTCATTTTTCACTTTCTCTATCTCTCTGGGCAAAGCAAGTCAAACAGAGGAAGAGAGGCTACTGTTGCTACTTATGCACGACCAAAATTCTCCACTTTTCTCCTCCTTAGCCCCTGTTAGAGGCAGTTAGAGGGGGTGAGGCATGCTTGCAGACTCTCAGCAAGCTTTTACGATGCCATTACATCCAGTGGCTTCCTTAAGAAACTCCTGCTAGTCCCTCTCGTCGCTTTTCTCAGTCCTCTCCATCTTTCCTTTGGCAGAGTGAGTTTTTGTAAGTGACAGAGAAGCAGGTAGAAGTCCATTCCTGTCCGTTCTCTCTCTCTCCTTCTTTTCACACCACCGTCTCGTTACCTTTTCCTGGTTTGATCCAGCCCTCGCCCGGTGCCCTCTTGCCCCCTCGGCTCGCCCTGCTATCCCTGAGCAGGCGGGCAGAGCAGCGCTGCCAGGTGTGGAGGGTTTTTGCTGACCAGATCCACATGCCTGATGTTATGCCTACGAGCAGTGACATAAAGATTCGAAGCATCTCTGATGCCACGTATGAGTCCCGGGTGCTGGCCCTGAACTCCCCCCAGTGAGAGAGCTGGTAGAGGTAACAGCCAATGACGGTGGATGCCGGAACGGTGTAGAGAACAGAAAACACTCCGATCTTCACCATTAAACGCTCCAGCTTGTCTGTTTTGGCACCGTCCTTTTGCAGATTGGAGCGGATCTTGAAAAGAGCCACTAGGCCAGCACAGATAAACAGAGTGCCTGAGGTTCAGAAAGGGAAACAATAGTCATATAAGGAGCATCAGATAGAGAAAACACAATGACAGCTCCATAAAGCAGTTAAAGCAATGAGGATTATGCATGTCAATGAATGAATATGGCGTCTTATGGCATCGAGAAACGGTTCCAACTTGGAATCGTTGCAAAAATTACGATTCCAATGCAATCGTTTTGTTTTGTGGAATTGTTTGGAAAATTTTGTTTTGAATCCAATCAGTGGCTCCAAATTTTACATGCGCAAGTTTTGGTTTCCATAGTTGCCACTAGAGATGTTCTATAGGCTCCGATACTGCCTAAAACGCTGGTATCGGTATCGGGAAGTACTGGAGTTTATGCACCGATCCGATACCATGTAAGAAAGCCCTAAAGAAAATCTACGTTAAAGTAGTTTATTTATGTTCTTTTTCCGTTATAACTATAACTATGACTGTCAAACTGGATAATAAAAGAAAGTTCTGTGGCATTCATGTTTCACAAAGAGTTTAACCTGAGCCAGACCGACAACAAAGATAGAAATAATATCACATCCATACAGATGATAGTATTCAGCTGTTAAAACATGGTAAAATATATGACACACTGGTATCGGATCGGTACTCGGTATCGGCCGATACGCAAGTTCAGGTATCGGAATCGGTATCGGGAAGCAAAAAAATGGTATTCGACCAGCTCTAGTTGCCACCATACTTCCAGGCTCTTGTTGTGTTGCAGCCATGGAGCACAGTAAGCGTCGCTCGCGCTGAGAACTGATTTTGTCCGCGAGACCGGTAAAACTGTAAATCACCAATGAATAAGAATAACATGTTCCTCTTAGCTGTGAAATAAGCATGTGACCCGTTTCAACTCCACCTGTTAAAAAATTGGAATCTAGAATCCATAAGAACTGTAATCGAAAGGAGGAATCGGAATTGGAATCAAAATTTTTAAAATCAAAACGATGTCCAACCCTACGCCTGAGTGCATAAAATATAGGCACAAGCAGTTTTACTAGAAAAAGAAAATCCCATTCATCGATCAACTGATTGCACTATCATCTTGTAAGGAATTACCTATTAGAAGGTATGTGGCCAGTGGTGCTACCACAAAGCCTGTGAGTGCCTCCTGCTGCTGGTTGCCAACATAGCACAGTCCAGTTAGGTCGTCTGCATCGACCAGTCGCATAATGAGGATGACTATAGTTTTAACGGCCGGGATGGCCCAGGCTGCTATGTGAAAGTAAGAGCTGTGCATTTCAATAGCCTCATGGCCCCACTTCAGTCCAGCAGCCAAGAACCAAGTGAGGGTCAGGATCACCCACCTGAAAAAGAGAGAGTGAGAGCAAGAAGAGTGAGAGAAGAGGCAAAACACTGCTCATATGTTCAGTTATCAGATTGTCTTTCTGATCTGGCATTCATTTTTCGTAGTGAATAGCAATCACATGTTTCCTGAAAACAAGGCTGAGGCACCATCGGGCTGCTGTTTACTGCTAGAGACTTGCTCGAAACTTAACTTTGCCCTCTATGTAACTTTTCCACAAGAATCCCTCCGTTGTAATTAGCTCATCATGAGATAGTAATGAGTTACATAACAGAGGGTTAAGATCATGTTTTCGGAGAGTGAGGTCCTTGGGCTTTTCAGTCTGCTGCTCTTCCAAAAGCAAAGAGTGAAGTCTAACAGGAAAACAAGGGCAAATGAGGGCAACGTGAAAAGGAAGAAAAGAGCTGTGACAGCAGTGTGCTTCCACTGCAACTGAAGTGCAGCATGCACTCAAAAGTGGAATTTTTACAAAAGCTGCCTTTGTATGTGGAAATGAATCCATCTAGTACAGAGGTTATGAGACAGGATAGTTAGACTTTAAAGAAAACAGGATGCATGTCTCGTGTTCCAACTGTTCCCCCAAAGTCCATTCACAACGGCTGATGACAATGGGACAAAGAGATGAAACACTGATATGATAAAAAGTGTGCGCCTGCGTTTGTTTGTACGAACCAGAGTGAGGAAGCCATGCCAAAGAAGTAGAGCAGGAGGAAGACTACGGCACAGCCGGTGCTCTTTAACCCTTCTTGTACTAGAATTGGTACTGCGGTGGCATCTATGTCACAGGAAACACGCTCCCTGCCCAGAGTCAAGCGTACCTGCAGGAAAGGACAGAAAGTGGCAGGGGAAAGAAAAAATAATTTTTTATTAATAAAAGAAAAATACATTAAGTATACCGTAATCTGTCATTCTCATTAAACCAGACTGAAAATGTGACTTTTCCATCTCCGTATACAAATATGCAAAATAATAAATATTCACAAAATATTTATTCTCCCCAAACAAATGAACTTCAACGGGACAGTGTAATACTGAATCTCCCACTTACCAGGTAGGCAACGCTGTACAGATTACAACACATAGATAGAAAGATGATGGGCCTCTCAGGGTAGGAGAAGCGCTGTGAATCCAACAAAAAGGTTAGGACGGTCAGAGTGGTCGACAGGAAGCACAGCACGGCCCACACCGCCATCCATGCGTCTGTGAAGACTTTGGCCCCTCGTCGGTAGAGCCCACTGTCGTAGCCACACTGGAGAGTACAGCTTTCGGTCTGTTTTAACCAAGTATACTGGTCAGGTTCAGATCCCAATGCCTGACACTCCTCCTGGTGGGGAGGATGGCGGACAGGCTGATAGGGCGGGTCCTCGTCCCCCGGGCCCTCCATGCACATGTGGTTGTGGTCGTTTTGAGGTGGGAAGAGGCTGCAGTTGAGCACCTGGAGAAAAGACATGATGGGAAATGGCATTTTGGTAGCTTATTATGGCTGTGATACATCCTGTTAATATGTTGTGCTCATTTACGTAAGACTTTTTCCTAAAAGAGAGCCCTTTGTCTTAAGACTTTGGTTTCAAATATACAATTTTTCCAATTCACTCAACCACATCCTAAAGTTATATACATGCACGTGATGATGTGACTCACCTCAGGCCATATAAAGCCAAACTCATGGAGCACCGGGAGGCATTTTCTCTTGACGGATAGACACATGCTACCACACGGACCAATAGGGATGGGAACCTTGTCTGTGCACATTGGCACATAGACTGAGCACAGGAAAAACTGGAGAAAAATAGAGATACAAGTTGAACATTTTGCTCTCAGTACGTTTTACAACATCATGCCACGTATGTATTATTTAATTAGATTTAATAGCATACAGTGAAGAGCGACTGCAGAGCAAAAGTTATTAAATGAGCTTAAACTGATGATACTGCAGATGTGTTGTGTGTATATATTCATATAAGAGCTTTTCTATTTTTATGGAGAGAAAAAAAGAACAAAAACATATTTAGGAGTGATGCAAGAGTGAAAAATGACTATATACCAAAACAAAAAAATTCTGGTGAAGGTGCAGTAAGAATGCAACAGTAATCCATTATTGTGTCATATTTCAGTACACTGCTTTGTAGGCTTTGATCCAGTGAAGTTAAAGCAAACTGTGAGGCAGAAGGTAAATCATCTAAAGAAGTGGAAAGTGATCTTTCTATATATTACAAAAGGATTACACCTTCTACTCCCACATGTGGATCCTCCATCTACTTGCATATATCACTCACTATCCTACTGCTTTCTCTGCCTTTACTTTCAATATATTGCATCACCTCTTCTAATGTTGGATCTCTTTTGGAAACTCCACGACTTGGGTCAAGTCTCTGCTCCAAGGTTGCATCGTAAACGGTAATAACGAGACCGAATAAGAACAAAAATTTTGGTTCCTCATTTCGGTGCCTGACTTTTTTTTTCAGAAGCATCGCTGCACTGGATGCTACGTTACCGTTAGCTATTAGCTGGATTAAACACAATGGTTAAAATGCTGACATCTTGCGTTAAGCGGTGTAAAGTGTGACTGTATTTCCCTGTAGAGGATTCCAACAACGGGACGTAACAGTCCGCAACTGCCGTTGTCGGAAAAACAACACAGACGGTGCGTTTACTTGAAACTCGCCAGCCTTGTGGTGCATTTTAAGTTATTGTTTTTGTCATTTACCAGCAATTTGCTGGTGCACCGTTTAGGCGCCGGCACCGTTTTAAAAGTATCGATTTAGCACCGGTATCGAAACCCAAACGATACCCAACCCTATTGCACACACAACTCAACGTCTTTAAAAACAATCTGTGGACTTGACAACACTGAGAGCATGTGCCATGTAATGCTCTATAATCCCCCCTAATCCAAGGCTCAGTTTTCTCTGTCCCATGGCAATGGTTTTGAAATAGATATCCATGTCAGGGTTATAAAGATAGTGAACAGTCTGAAGTCACATTTGACTCTTTGAGGGGGCAAAGATGTGAAGGATAAGTACTCTGGGGTATAAAAGGTTGCAATTTTAGGTGATTTCATGCCTTCACAGTAGGGATGCACAATATATCCTTTTTCTTTATCATCATTGCGATACCAACTGGCACAATAACCATATCGCGAACGGCTGCGAAATATCGCGAAAGACACTCAGAGATTTTTTTTGTTAGTTAAAAGAAAATATCAGAAACTGCATCAAAACTGCACTTTAAAATGTATCCGCCATTCTTTTTTTAGTGAACTGTCACTTGTTTTTAGTGTAGCCTTTCATATTCAATTTAGTGTTCAATTTGTTCAATAAAAGAATGTTAGAAATGATTTCCTTTCATTCAACAAGCAATACATTGTATTTTAGCAGAATACTAAAAGCAGCAGAAAGGCAGGACTAGTACACTTTAATATCTGTTTATTTATCACAAGTAATATCGTTATCGCGATATTCAACAACGTTATCGCATATTTTCCTCATATCGCGCAGTCCTACTTCACAGTGAATTGTGTTTGAAGCCGGAGTGTGAAAAAGCGTGATATGAAAATACACAGAAGTTTCTCTTCAGGTAAAGGAATCAAACACACTCCATGATTTTGGATGGGGAGATAGCTGACTTAAATACTTGTTAGAGTGGAGGGGTTGCTACCATTTTTCATTTCAGAAATACCAAAATATTTAACTGCCCATAATGATAACAAAATGTTTTGGGCTTGCAGCCTTGATTCAGTGATAGTGAAATCCAAGCTTGAAATCAGCCCTTGCACAGAGCCCAAATTAAATCCAAGAAGGATTGGGAAATAAATACACACAGAAACATTACAACTCTTTTTCTCTGAGAATTTATTTGCTAAGTAAACATAACAATTGTGAATCTGTGCACCACGTTAATCTTATACAATAAAATTTACAATGATGAATAATTTGTATAAGAATAAAAAAATTAGACTAGATTAGCTAATCATGTTTCTACATTTGCATTATGAGTCTAAACCATAATAGAATGACCCCCTCATTGTGTTACTAAAGTATGTGATGTCAAAATCAGTTCTGAGTCAGAGAGAACAACCTTTAAACTGAATTTGTTACACTGTTCTCTGATCAGTGTCTGGGTTGTGTAGCAGCTTTTTATCTGCAGATAGAACAGATTGGCTGATCTGAAGACGGTATTAAGTTCTTCCCTGCAAATAGAGAATCTTTCTTCTCAAACTGAACCACGCGTATTAGAGTTGTCCTGAGTAATTTGCTGTTCGATTAAATACAATTTTAAAAGTTAACAATATAACAAAGATGCCCTATGTGTGAGTGTGAGTGTGAGTGGAGGTTTTGTTTTGTGTGATTGTACTTGATTCAATTAAAAAAAAAAGTGTATAAAAGCAGAAAATATTAAACTAGCTACAATACCATTCTGGATATTTCTCACGGTGAATTATACCGACGACAGTAATATAACACATTCTGGGTGTTTCCCCCCCGACCGTTGGTAACCTGAGGCTGTCACTTGGCTGCTAAAAACTGCTCCGGTTACTTGTCAGGAAGCCTCCCATTAGAGCAAATGCTAGGAGATACGGTTTCCCCTTTCCTCTCTCTTTAGCGCGCCTGTGTGTGTTGAAGAGAAGGGGGGGGGGGGGGCGGCTAATTTTACAGAACAATTTTCAGTTGGAGGAGGACAGTTTTATGCTGCAGTTCCTCTTTGTTCTGTCTGACTGTCTCACACATGCACACAAATATCTCTTAAGCATTTATTAATTTGCCATGTCAACATATTTGTACCCCTATTCCCAAACAATCACTGAAAAAGAGAATTAAGTAATACAATTAGTAGGTAGAAAGCACACACATATCCAGACAGGATAGTGGACACTTTTTTAAATTAATAACACAAAGGAGCATCTGGGAAACTGTTTGTTTTCATGTCTATGTATTCAGATGTCTAGGTACTGTATGTTCATATGTATGTGTACATGTGTGAGAAATGGCATCTCCAAATAAAGAGATGTAATACATGTAAAGTCAGAAAAAGTGAACTCTGTTCATCTGCAATTTAATTTTTGCTGTGTCTAGTCTTACAATTGTAGTCTAAAGTAAAATCTTAAAGACGAGGAAGAGGACCAAACTAATTTTTTCTTACACGGTGCATGAGGCAAACAAGCAGCATTTGTCTTAGGACACTGAGGGTACCATTGTTAACAAGGAGAGAGTACAGTATATAGCACTGAAGACTCAGCTGTTGCTGTGTGGGGCATGAACTCAGAATGTCAACAGACAGAGGGGGCATTTTCATTGAAATTAGCATGACAGCCTGGCACAACAGAAAGGAAGGCAGGGACCCCTCCACTTATTTTTACTCTGTGGGCCAACCTTTATGATGCCCCTTATTATCACTGGCACCATCAGTCTGAACAGTTCACTATTGCTGGTTGCTCCTCTATGGTTGCTCCCTGTCATGTGCTCTGGGACCACACTGTGTTCCCCTCTCTCAACACACACACACACACACACACACACACACACACACACACACACACACACACACACACACACACACACACACACACACACACCAGACTATATAGACTCAGCCATGCCTTTTTTAAGTCCAGGATCAGTGTTCCTAAATTTGTGCACCAGCCTCAGTGCGTGCTTTTAATAACATGCTGTCTATTCTATTCTAATATCAGTATATATTTCTCACATTATCCCAGTACCTTAAGTTGACTGGAGCAGCCGTACTGTATGAGCGGTGTGAACGTGGTCAGCTGCAGCTCGGCGTCCGACTGCAGCACGTTGCCGACCAGATTGGGCATCTTGGTGACGTTGTAACCGAGACCCTGGCACATGCTGATTCGGATCGGGTCGCAGGTCATTTCCTCCACCTCATCGCCGAAAGCCTGCACCACGCAGAGCGGACCGACCAGCCCGGACAAGACGAGCAGTGCTGCCCCGCTGAACGACATCATCATCCCGGGCATGGTCACCGCGACACTGAGCGGCTGCCGCCTGTAAAGTCTGCACAGTTGATATCCCCCTCAACGAAAAAGTTACGTTGGGTCGCCCTGGAAACCGCTGCGGGTATAGTCCAGCAGGATTGGAGCGCGTGTAGTCCGTGCGTTTTTGGATGCTATAGTATCCAACTCAGAGCCATTCAGTAGAGTAAAATATCCAGTAAGCAGCCGTGAATCATTGCGTAATCTGTGCGTAATCAAAAGAGTTTTTTTTAAAAGTTTAAATAACGTCTGCAGTTTAAAAAAAGAAACCTACATTAGGATACATCCCGCAGTCCTTGCGTTGTTTCCCGTTAATAATTCCGTGTGGAGAAGCGCAACGATACAGAGCTCTGCTTTTGCGCCTACTGCCTGCAAGATCCAGCTCTAAACTTTATTGTGTCTGTGAGGAGAGACAGTTTTGCCCGTCCAGAGGGGAGCCGACCAATCCGTGCACGAGATTCTGGTTTCCCTGGCCAACCCCTGACCAGGAGGGCGGGATCTAAGAGAAAAATAGAAGAGCAAGCATCTCCTCCCCTCTCCCTCTTTCCCCTCTCATTCTTCATAATTTTCTCTTCTTCTGTCTTCTTGTTTCATTTCTTGTTTCATCCTATTCTGTTCTTTCCTCACTGTGTTCCCTCCTCTCCTCCTGCAAAGAAAATCAGCAAGCGTTCCCCAACTAATTCTGACTATATCCAGAACCTGTATTTAAACTGGCTGATGTGGCTTACATGTTTTTATTGGCCGTATTTTTAGAAAGTAAGCATCTGAAAAGTTGATTTTTCAGTTTGAGTGTGTTTTTATTTTATATTTAAAGTCCCTTAAGGTTTTTAAGCCTGTCTGGAACTTCACCACAGGTTCCACTCTCCCTCTTTAAAGGCCCGTCAGCTCTAAGTGCTCATGACATTGTAATTGAAAGTAGGGCCTTAAGTGATGCTGAAGCATTGGAAATCTGTTTTGCATTGCAATGAATGCACATACTTGACAGGTTTTTTGTTTGCTCATGGCACCCTGGGAGAAGACTTCTCTTTTACAGCATGAAACTAGCAGTGAAGAGTGTTGTTTTGGCTTTTCAGTGTTGTAAAAGGGTGGGTGAAAAAGTGTTTGGATTTGTTGCAAATATTTCAGAAAGAGGAAAGCTCAAGACATCTTTAATTTGTGTATTCTACCAAGTCATTTGTACAATTCTGAGGCTGTTAAAGCATGTCTTGTGTAATTAAACTCAATTTAAGAGCTGCACAGACCTTTCCAAATACCACACATACCTGAAACCGTATTCTAATGTCACTTTGCCCAGAGTTTAAATGGAACAAGATTCAAATACGATTCAACCAACAGAGACTTAAAGTAAGTGATGCTTTATTTTATTTTAGCTACCATATTTAACAACAGCATTATTTACTTAAGTTTCGAGTATTAACCTCAAAACAACTAAATTTGGGCGAGATCATTTGGTATTGACACACTTGACTCAGAAACACACGCACACATTCATGCACACAAACACAATGAGGAAGTGCAGCTGGGCCCCAAATATGTGCCTTTTTTTAAATCTCAAACCCATTTATCTTCTTCTGCACAACGCAGAGAAACACGAGGAACCAATACATAGGGATTTGTAGGCAGACAAGAAAAATGAGCAGGCTTGCAGAGAAACAAAGTATTTTGTCCATCGGTACTAATCCTTTCCTTAACTCTTATTTCTTCACCTGGCATGTTTGTGTCAGGTATTTCTAGGGAGTCGCTGTTGATAAGAGACTCACATCACAAGAAGGCTTAAAACATGAAAACATCAGCAGCAGTCTGGTTGGCTGGTCTCGTGCTGCTGCGTTTTCCCTCCTGGATTATACTGTGATGATTAGGTGAATCCGGTGTGACAATTGATTGGCAGCAGCAATGACCTCGCCACCCCCGACCCCCAGCACACACACTCTTCATTCTGCTCACACACACACACACACACACACACACACACACACACACATGTATGTATATATATATATATATATATATATATAGACGCACACACACACACCATCCCCCTCTGCTGCTCTTTGACTGAACCTGGGGTCAAGACCTGAAGTAATTAGCACTGAGCTGAAACAATAGAGTGTGCCCTGGAGCTGATGGTTATCAGGGGCGTGGTGTTTGTGTGTTGTGTGTGTGTTGTGTGTGTGTGTGCATGCAAAAGAAAGAAGTGAATGGATGGGAACATGAAATACAATACAACCAAATCACAGCTCAATCTCAATTTGAGCCAAGAGAAGAGAAAAACAAATTACCAGTGATAGTTTGTCCACTTTTACACACTTGAGCAAGTCAATTAATTGAGGCAGTTCATTTAACAGTAGATACAGAGAAGAAGAGTCAGACAAACAGAGTGATAAAGGAGGGTGAGGTAAGGATCTGCAGCAGCACATTATCAGCCCGATCCACCAGCACACTCCGTTACCTCTGTTTACTTTCACAGTAGAGTGTGAATAGCAGGAGTGAGCAGACAACGTGTTGGAATTGACAGACTAATGGCCATCACACTGAGTGGATAATGACCACAGTTACCCTTTAAGCCATTAAACCACTGAGTTAATAATCAAACAGGCCATTAAAATTGATGTTTAACTAAGTAGGCCTAAGGTAGGTAAGGTAAGCAAAGAAAGAGGGGACTGCTGGTTTTAAAACCGTTTGTACATTGGTACATCTAAGGTCACAGGTCATATGTGTACATGTCTTAAAAGATATGAATAAAACTGATATAAACTGGTTATGAATCCACAAGGAGTTTATTTTCTGGCCATTCTACTTCTATGCACAACTCTCTTTCTGACCAAAACAGCAATCAGCTGCAGGAGGAAATCCGGCTGCCAATATTCGAGTTAGTGCAAGCAGTACATACACATTTACAGTATGCTGATTAGTTAATTGGAGGTGACTATATATAAAAAAAATAGTTGTTGCAGAGGTGAGCACTGGACACAGTAAACATTCAATCAAAATGTATTAAAAACATGGTGTGGATAGTGGGAAGTGGGAAGTTAAGGAGGGTTTAGGAATGTCAACTGTGCATGTTAGTGATGGCAGCAATTGGACCAGCTACAATGACAATATGTAAATGTGTGCAGTATTTTAAAACTGTTCTACACATTTTTATGGATCTATCTCTGAGCCCCTTTTACACAAGGCGGGAATGTTGCGGCGTTATTCCGCTTCGCTGTTCTGTATAAAAGGTACAGACACAGAATGGGGGGACAGTTACGCCATTAAGGCTGCATTTCCACCAAGTCAGGCGTTGCAGCGGAAGCACTTATGCAGTAGAAATGAGAATTCTTTTTTAGAAATTGGTGGCTTCTAGGCCGAGAAAAGCCAGAAAATATGTTTTTGGCATAGGCAGTATATAATGGACCAACAGATCCCGTTGCTCTGGATGGAGCTGCGCAGCCTCCAACTGAGAGAGACGACGTAAATGTGACGTGAGCAACCTGGCTGAAAGTTGTAAGTCTTCTGGTAGCTGTGCCAAGAGAAATCTCAATCATTCCCAATCTTGCAGAGACGGAGAGCATAGGTATATGTAAGGAGATAACATAGGCACAGGCTATGTATTGCTAACTAAAATGCTAGTTAACATTAGTAATTAAACAGCTAATGTAATTCGAAACTGCCTGTGAGCTTCTCCTGTACTATACGGTAATTCCTCTACTATGTGACAGTAAGTCGCGTGGTTATGACACAATCGTTAGCCTATTTTTATAAAAACGTATACTACGGAGCCATAACGTGAGATACAAGGTAATGGAGCCTTTAAACATTGTCGTGTTTCTCTAGAAATAAACAATGGACAAATAAAGTCTTTAAACACTTCAGATGTCAAAGACGACAGTCCAACCCCCTATGGGCCGGTTAAAAACATGCGGAAGTAGCTCCTACTACTGGCTGTAGTCCATTGCCTCTGGTCAAAAAATCTTCCGATGACGCAAAAATCGTCATTTTCCGTCATCGGAAGATTTTTTCCAGACCCACAATACAGAGATCTCTCGTCTCAGGGGGACATGAGCACGGCCATTTGAAAATACTACCGTGTTTCTACTGATACAAAGCTTAATGCTAAATCGGTGAAGTATCCCTTTAAATATGGGTAGTGTGCTGTAGGCTGCAGCGGTGGGGACCGCAGGGGATGCCGGGAAAAAAAACTTAGCCGACTCTGGCGAAAAGTTGAAACAGATTCAACTTTTGAAGTTCAATGACTTTTTTGTCAATCAGACAAAACACAATGAAGTGGGGAACACAATGGAGACACAAATGGGCCACTTATATGACACTTAAACACGACCGTACAATCCTGTGCTAATCGCTGCAATGCCTGAGTCAGTGTGAATGCAGCCTGAGCTAGCAGTGGAGGCAGTCACAGAGCCAAATTGACGTAAAAAAGCAAAAGCAGCCGTAATGGCGGATGTTCTTTTCGGCAGTATTGCTGAACCTCTGTAAACAAGGCTTTTGTTAGAGCATAGAGGGCTGACACTTTCAGATTATTAAACTAGATCGTAAAATGTAACAGGACATGCAGTGTGACATTTGTGTGAGACTTTGTTTTGCAGTCCACTAAGGCTAATTTCCACTGCTGTAGGCCAAGCAAAAAAAATTGTCAGAGCTTTGTAATTATCTAATCCATACAGTTTCCTCCAACACAGCATTCATGTGATTCTTTCATCATGTTGATGCCAACAGAAAGGACTCAATGGTGTGGTTTTCCTTCCCAAATTACCCACCCTTGCTAACATGTTGATGGTTTAATGCTTAAGAGCCCTGCCTTTGGAAGGGCATGTGCCCTGGCTGGTCTTGGATCAAACCTCCCCACAGTCTTAACTTCGCTAATCCCTACTCTGCATCACTGCCACTTTTGTTACTTTAACAAAAATTATACAGTATGTGCAGAATTATAGGTACCACATGAGGTACACTGGCTGGGCAAATATAATTAGTGAACCCCAACTTTATTGTTTAATTCAGCTTTAGTCTTCAGTTATAAAGGGACAATTTTGGGGGGGTGAGGCTAGTTAATGAAATATTTGTTGTGTTTTAGGATTGAAATATCAGTCAATCCTGAAATAAGACTGTGTTGAAATGTTTATGCATTGATTTATGATTATTAATAATGCAGTCTAACTTGAGCCGACAGCTGTAATGCTCAGTGGTGCTAAAATCAGCTACAGTACTGATATGGTAAGGGACTGCATCTATCCTTAATGATTTAATACCTGCTGTTCAAAATTAATGTGGATTTTGGAACTAACTTTCTCTATTTTTGGCAGTGCTATGACTATATAATATCACATATTCATTTTGTTTGACTCATTTTTTTAATGAAATAATAAAAAACAAAATTGCAAGGAAAGTTGCTTTAGTCACATAAAAAAAAGAGTCTCCCGTTTAACTTTGGCATAAAGGGATAGTTCAGGTTTTTTGAAGGGGTTGTATAAGGTACCATAGTCAGTGTATTACCTACACTAGACGGCGCTCGGCACGCCCCCAGTTTGGAGAAGGAAGCAGAAGTCCCGACACGGAAGCTAAGTAATGTACTGCTGTGGATGGGGGCAACAGCTAAACGTATTTTAGCCACCTAAAAAAATGTGTTAACATATTGTGGTTTTATCTGGCCAATGTTAGCTTGCTTGCTCGCTAACCAGTCAGCTACCACCACAAATAGAATCGAACTAACTAACTAAATAAATAAGTGGGAAACACTGCAGCTATTTCATTAGTGACATGACATGAATAAACGTTACTAAACGTAATGTGAATTTAACTTTTAACTCGTCCGTGAACAGATACATTTCCATCTGCAATGGTCATAGTTTACCAATGAAGACAACTCCCATGATCCCACACATCTTCACAACATCATCAAAATGTCAGTGTTTCGATTGAGAGACCCATATTGAGACCCCTAGCAGCAGAATATTACATATTGTAAGTTTAAGGCCAACTTGGTCTTACTGTGGGAATGTAACCAGTCTAACCTTTCAGCTTGGCAGGCAGAGTGAAAGGCAGTACCCTGAGGACAGAAAGAGAGACACAAGTGTGTATCAGTCACCAGATAGCATCTTATGGCTCGATGCCCAATCCCTTAGTCCTTGAAGTGTGGTATTAATAGGCCTGCCAACTCTTTGGAATGGTGTAAGTGTGCAAATATTCTGGAAATGTGTGTCTAAAGCTGTGTGGTTTTATTTGCATGAATTTGGTATTTTTAAGCTTCTGTGTATGTGAATGCAGGTGTTTGTTGGGGGGGCAGCATGTGTGGGAGTAGGTGCTTATGTCATTATGGGGGTTGGGATAGTTTGATAGTAAAGAGTGTGTGTGTGTGTGTGTGTGTGTGTGTGTGCGTGCATGTGTGCGTGCGTGGGGCTACAGGTGATCTGTCCCCTCTGGGACTGCAGGCTCACATTACCCTGCTGTAGAGTATCCGCACACACTCATTACTCTCCCACTCTCACTCCATCTCAGACCTCTCTCATTACCACCCCCACCGTGCCTTTTTAAAGCAGTCAGTGAACAGGTAATCATGTAAGAACAGGGCCAGTCATCTGCTCCTCTTCTCTTTCTAACTGTAGTTTTGCAGCTTGCAGAGTCCAAATTGTAAACTGCAAGTAAGACATTCTTTACTAGCCATTCTGGGGCTCTATTTTTGTTCATGCAGGCATAAAGCTGTCTGCTACAAAAAAGGTTAGGGCCTAGAAATTGATGCCCTACTCTACCAAAGTAAGCCTCGTTGTTCAGCTTGTAAGATGCTTTAAGAAAGTTCTCTCATTGGATCACTGTCTCTACTTAAGTCTATTCATTTTTATTGTGACAGTTTCATCATAAATGCTTATGCCCTGTTCTATACATTGCTTCAACTTTAAACATACCAAGCAGCACCTCTGGCATTTCCAGTCCGTTACCCTTATTTAGCCTTTCATGAACTTTAAGTGTCCTATTTATTCATTTTTGAACTCGTTACCACATATTTTAGACTTTGGCAGCAATGTGTCATCCGTGAACCTCTTACTAACACCTATTTACCAGAAATAAGCTCCACCAACAGTCATAGGGTTTGATGTGAAATTCAGTAGTCACTATAGTGTCACTGTATGGGATTGTGAGTATTCTAATAGTTTCCCCACCTAGACATTTTTCCAGAATCTCAAGATGTGTGACAAGTCAATGTTAAAAGTGATAACAAGTTTATTGCTTAAGATGGATTAATATAAGCTACTATTACTGATGTAGTCTGCATTATTTTATGTTTTGTTCTGAACAAAACCCAGGAAAAGACACTTAATGCAGAGTTTCTTTTCAGAAAAGTACAGGGGCCATGTTCATTGTAAGGAAGTAACATGTCAACCAGTGCAACTGTATGGCTCTTTTACGTTTTAAATACTGTAGTTATCACATTTTTTATTGCATTACCATCGCCTTGTATAAAGTACTTGAAAGCAATACTTTAGTAAAAGTACACATATCTTACCAGAAAATTACTTTTGTAGAAGTTAAAGTCACCTTTTGGAATATTACTTGAGTAAAAGTCTTAGGCCAGCTGCACACTACCTGCGTGGCGTGAGCGTGGCGTTTCTGTTGCGTGTCAGTTGCGTGGCGGCTGTGTGACGTTTTGTATGTCTTTGCACACCAGAAACGTGTCTGACGCAGCGCTGCTGCTGCTAGCCTTGTCTGTACACATGTATGTTTCCCATTGATAAAATGAAATACCATGTTAAACATAAATATATACTGATTGAATTACAGCAAAGACAACGTCGGCAGTATTGACGGCAAAATAGGCTACAGAATATTTCGTTCTGTATTGACAGGTGCAATATTTGAAAATCGATAATTTTTTTTTTTTTTAATTACATTTATATCTGCATTTATGTCAAAACCTAGAGATTTTCAAACATCAAAATGTCATTTATTAAATGTATTTGTGTCAAAATGACATATAAACATCTTTTCCTATTCTATTTTGCCTGGAAACACTTCCAACACGCTTGCTTGTTGTGTGAAAATAGGCGTTGTCCTATTTCTAGCATGCACGTGTTTTCAGTGCGCCTGAGACGTGCGTGTCACGCAGGCAGTGTGCAAGCTCTAACCTGTTAACATGGGAGCCGAAATAAAAACGGACACGCCACGCAGCTGACATGCTCACCCCACACAGGTAGTGTGCAGCCGGCCTTAAGGTATCTGATATTTCCTGTACTTAAGTAACAAAAGAAATGTTCTGATATTAGGTGTACTTAATTATTAGAAGTAAAAGTAAATAAAAACTTTGATTATGAACCTTATCTTGGCTTCATTATAGTAAAGCATAATATTCAGGATTTCGACACCTTAAACATCAAATTCTGACATTAACAAAGAGAAAAACGGAAACGTACGAAAACATTTCTTGCAAATATGGCCACAAGTGTGTCATCTTCATCACCACCCCATTCACCACTGTCGTCGGTTGGTCATCGTCTGTTACGTTGGCAGCAGAGCCTGCAGCGGGTGCTTACATGACGCTATCAGTTATTCTGATTCCTCCTCTTCTTCTTTAGCTCTGGCCTATGGTTTGGCGCTTGGCAACAAACAGGTATTATGTCACCAACTGGAATGGAGGGTTAAGCCTGTTTTATGGTTCTGTGGAGGCTCCACGCAGAGCTTTCGCTGTAGCCTACGTAAGTGGCCTGATGTTTATACTTGTGCGCTGGTGTGTGCGTCGAGCCGGCATGTGTGTGTGTGTGGGGAGTGGGTGATAGAGCGAGGGAGAAGTGAGAGAGTGACGGTGTTTAGCTTTGGAGCGAGTACCGACTCTAGAGTCATAGTGAGAGAAACAAAGTGTCTCCCCTGTGCTTTAGCAGGAAAAGTTAACCCTCTCCTTGATTTCATGTTGTTTATGGAGAAGGAGAACCAGGAAATGAGTCAGGGGAAATGCAACGCTACCAAGCCACGGCCGAGCTACGTGCGTCGCTGCGACGTGTAGTTACATTTTTCGAGAGGTGCATGTCAGGCTACGGTGTAGGGTCCGGCGTAGACGCAGAGGGGTCTGCGGGGGTACGCCGTCGATTTGACGCAGAAGCATAAAACAGCCTTTATGGTGCAAAGATGCTTAGGGGAAATGTGAGTAAAAGCATACATTTTATTTAGGAAATGTAGTGGAGCAAAAGTAAATGTTTCCAGGAATATATTTAACGAAGTAAAGTACAGATACATGAAGATTACTACTTGAGTACAGTAACAAAGTATTTGTACTTTGTTACATTACAACACTGATTACCATCAAATTACATTACAAAACATCATATTAAGGCCTTATCCTCTGTCATGATACCACAAAGAATCACCAACAAAAGCCTTCCTGTTGAGTTAAGGCCTTGCTCTAATTGCGTTTTTGCTTTTGTCTCTCACTCTCTCTTTCTTTCTCTCAACCACGGACAGTGGATAGTAGTTCATAATGTGCACTAAATATTGGACAAGTGGATAATAATCATCTGGACTACTTGTTTTTATTTCATCTGCTCGTTTGCTTGGGGTTGTACACCACTACACGCATTATAAAAGCACATTTATGTATGGTCTCAGATAGAAGCCCTTTTAAGGAACATCTTGATGTCTTGACACTCAGTCTTTCTCTTTTTTTTTTAACAACAGGCTAATGAAAAAAAAAATCTCCCAAAATGGCTTGTCTGCATGGAGAATATCCCACATAAAAATGTCTTTATTAACTTCAGCATAATGAGATGAGCATCATTGGCAGGATACTACCATGCACAAGGAAGTGTATCGTCTATTCACTTTTAATTCTATAAGGCACTTTATTGAGCGGTGACTTTGGCCCAAGGCGGCTCGAACTGGCCTGTTTGGTGACAGGCAACAGAGTGCTGATAGATGGTTCCTGTCCGTGGCTGTAAATCGGCCTCTTGTTGGAAAGTTAACCCCTGTAACCCTGCTCGTCTGTAACAGCAGACTCCCCTCTCCCCTAGGGCAGCTGATGAGCTTTTCCCAGAAATCTGATGAGCAGGTGGTAGTGGTCCAGTTGGGAAGTGGACAGACGTGCTCGCCTCGAAGAAATTGTCCCCATTGCTGTATATGGCTGCGTGGGTGAGAATTTGGCTCACAGAAGTTAAATAGCAAAATAAAATCATCTCCCATTCATTGAACATCTGCACCGCCAGCTGAAGGCAGCTTCCTGTGATTATGGAAATGTCAGGACAGCAAGGTTTAAATGGATGAAAAAAAACATATCTGAGCGGAGCATATCAGCACAGAGGTCAACTAAGTAGGCTGCATGGGAAAACTAATTAGGTAGCCTTTGGGGCTGCTGAATGTGTTCTTTGTGCTGTGACTGTGTTTTTTTGTAGTCATTATTCAGAATTAGCCAGAAGGGAAATATATCATGTAAAAGCTCAATTACGATAAAGTTAGCATACATACACACACACACACACACACACACACACACACACACACACACACACACACACACACACACACACACACACATATTTATACCCATAGGGAGTAGTTTTCCTCCTCCTCCTGACCTTCTGCAGACACAGCTGTTTCTCCTCTCATCTGACTGGTGACTGGGACAGGTTTTATTAATGTGCTGAAACTAAGTAACCACATAATATGGATCTCTGTAGCCCTGCTCACCAACTGATTTATCTCCCGCTGCATTTGCCTGTGGGTGGGTGTGCATGCATTCACTGTATGTCTGAAGTGTGTTAAATATAAGAATACATGCCTTTTTGTAGGCACTAATGCAGTGGGGATTTGTTTCTGCAGTGAATTACTGTGGAGCCTTCAGTGTTGCCTGAGAGCGATTAGTGAAATTCCTCAACAAACATACATTTGTTTGACAAAGAAATGATTGGAAATGACATTTCCCCATTTAACCAATCTGTACTTCCAATCTGTTTTTAGAGTAGCAGAGATGCAAATGTACAGTAGCTGTGCTACGATTTGACAATTTTATAATTTTTTTATAGTGTGAGATTTTCTGGCACGTCTGACTGTTACAGTGTGCATATTTAACTAAGTGTGTTTCCATGATCCATGTTTTCATGTAGCCTACATCGCACAAAGCCAAAATACTGAACCTTTTCATGAAAGCATGTATAATTGACTAGTAGGATTACCACTTGACAGACAACTTCTGGGAACCGCTCTAGCTTGAGTTTGTGTATGTGTGTGTTTGCGTGTGTGTCCTTGGAACATAATTCATCCATGGACTCTGCAGGACCACATCATCCGATGAGAATGTAAAGGTCACACATTCATACACATTATGCATGTTATTAGGTGTGTGTGTGTGTGTGTGTGTGTGTGTGTGTGTGTGTGTGTGTGTGTTTGTGTTTAGTTCATGCATGTGTTGTTTTTGGCTTGAATATTGACATTTTTTAAATCCTGGCAAAATGGATTGAGGAAGTGATAAGAACGTGTATATGTCTGTGCGTTTTTTGACAATGAAGTGAAAATGTTCTATCAACTGCTGTGTTAAAAAAGTGACGGGCCGGCATCCAACATGCAGCTGTAAAGCGAGAGAGAAAGACAGAATGATTTACTGTGCATAGAGAAGGGAGGTGGGGAAAAGAGGGAGAGACTATTTTAGCAATGTAAAGTTGGAAAGAGGTGAGACTGCACACTCACAGAGAGACAAAAGGAAAGCAAAGGAAGATATTTATCAAATCTTCATGTGGTTTGACTTAACGAGTAACCATAACCTTCAAAAAGTCAAAAGTGAATCATTGTTTTCCTAATTGTGTTCTCTCTCTCTAGCAAGCTGCTTTCTACTGCAAACACACCATCATCCGTTTCTCCTTTGGTTTGTTATTCATAGACCTCTGTGCTGACTTCCTTGGCACCTGTCTCTTCCCCGTCTTGTTGCTCCACTCCCTAAAATAGAACTCATGTCTCCAGAGGAAAAGTAAACACGGACCCTGCTGTGGGATTACAGACCAACACTCACAGAACATACACACACACAAAAGGTTATCTCTATAGTAATATACTCAGTTCATTTTTTTTTTTTTTCAGGTGAGCTACCCAGGCACTCATACTCAGTTCATTTCTGACCACACAGAGGGCAAGTATGTGGCCTATCTGTAACTAATAGATTAAAGTGGCCATATTATGCTCATTTTCAGGTTCATAATTGTATTTTGAGGTTGTACCAGAGTAGGTTTACATGGTTTAATTTTCAAAAAACACCATACTTTTGTTCTACTGCACATTGCTGCAGCTCCTCCTTTCACACGCTGTCAGGTTTCTGTTTTAGCTACAGAGTGAGACCTCTTAACTTCTGTAACATCTCTGTTGTCAGTCGCACATGCGCAGTAGCTAGGTAAGGATTACATGAGCTAGCTCCAACTTCGGCCTGTACAAGGCAGGATTAGCCGGGAGACTTCTTCTAAACTAGGGCGCACTTCCAACTTTGCATGGAATACCTGCAGAACAGGGACATGTAAGTAGTTCTATACAATTTATTTTGTAGATTAGGGTGAATTTGTGTGTGTTGTAGCAGTGTTTTGCCAATGAGAATGAGCTAGCATGCTAGCGCTAGCATGCTAACGGTTATCCCCCTAGGCCCCTCGTCTCGGCTAGTGACGTAGAAAGCCGTGCAGATTTTGAACAGCTTACCTGGAGACTGAAGGGAGGACACATTCAGAAACCGTAACTCACTCAAAACAACATGGATGGGTTTTTTTCAAAGTTTGTATGCGTGTGGAAGTACCAGAGACACAAAATAACACCCCAAATCCCAGAAAAAGTGATTTTTTTCATAATATGGACACATTAATATAATGCTTTTGGAATGGGTGATAATTAGATATGCTGTGTCATTCTATAAAAAGATCCAGCTTGTTAGACAAACGTATTAAATCAACATAAAGTAAGCTATGCCCCATTTGACAACACTCAAAGAAGGTTAAAGAAATAGCTTTTAAAAGTATCTTTCATCTTGTCCCCCATCTGATGTTTTCCTTATCAACCATTATTGCGAAATTACATTTGTGGAATTACTTTAACTACTGGGGCACTAGTGTTTAATTAGTGTTTTTTTTATCATCGAAATGTGTCACTCCTTAAAAGCAAGAGATGCACCATCACAGGGCTATCAGGAGGACAAGGCCATCACTGAATAGGGCTGAAACATTTGGTTTAATAAGTGTGTTTGTATGCAGGCAGGCTGAGATGCCCTCCTGCAGGGCACACTGCCAATATCTGCTCCAGCCTTGGACCAGAAGCGCTGTGGAGTCCAAGTTTGCACTTAAACTATTCTCAATAAATAATTTTGCACCTCATTCAAAAGTGTTGAAGTGTTTCCTAGTTTAGGTAATGTTCTCTGCAATAAACTTGAAACATAGATGACAAAAAGTAAAAAAATGTATACATGAAGTTTGTTATTCCTTGTTGAAGGAACTCCTGAACCAAGTACATCATGATGTATAAGTATATTTGTTATCTACAAAGTAGAATCACATGATATTATTTGCAGAAGGATGTGATTATAATATGACCAGGAATTATACAAAAGTCACGAGAGTGGTGCATTAACAATTAAGCAGGTTAGGTTAGTGTTCACATTCAGCCCCTCAGGTCATGCCAGCCCAGACAAGCCTGCAGAGCTGTGTGGGGCTCCTGAGAACTGGACTGGCAGCCTGCATGGTGTCCTGTGACTTAATCACTGAAAACACTTACTGTTTGTGTTTGTGTGTGTGTGTGTGTGTGTGTGTGAGAAAGAAATACTGTGAGTAGAAACATAAAACCGCAAGAGAGACCAGTCCAAATATTTAAAGTGGGTGTTAAAATCTTTTTTTCCATCAGGGTGATTGTTTATGTTCACTAGATAACCTTTGTACTTTATTGTAAATGTCAAATTCACCAGATGTGGGTGTGTGTGTGTGTGTGTGTGTGTGTGTGTGTGTGTGTGTGTGTGTGTGTGTGTACAGTATACTCAGGTAGCATTTTGCCCACTGGCAACTTTGGTTAACTAAAGTTACTATTTTCATTATAAAAATAAGGAACATTTCAAACGCTTCTGAAAAAACACTTTCCCAAAAGGCAACAGGTCACAAAGGGCTTGCCACACACACACACACACACACACACACACACACACACACACACACGTACACACGTACACACGTCTATCTGGTTGACTCAGCCTCCAGCCTCAGTTTACTGCTCTCACATACACACACAAAATTTTTCATTCAAAAGTCAGATTCCTGTTTTCTTGCCGCTCATTCAAAGAGTCTGGATAAGAATAACCTCAAAACAACATGCATTGCACACACACACACACACACACACACACACACACACACACACACACACACACACACACACACACGCACACACACACACACACACACACACACACACACCACACACACACACACACACACACACACACACACACACACACCTGAAATAATACCATTACTTATGACTTCATCTTTTGATACTTTGACATAGTCGTACCTGGGAACACGATTTTAGTTTATTTAACATTTAGAGGATACACATCTCCTTTTCTTAACACACTTGACTTAGATGATAAAGTTTGTATAAATACTACATCTTTATAATAACGTTTCAGAGTGATGTGTGTGTCTGTTGTTTGTTTTTGATTAATATGCCTGTCTGAGTGTGTAATGACTGTGTGTACAGTATAAGCTTAGGGGGGTGTTTAGTTTTGATACCCGATGAGGGTTTACAGTCATACGTCATCCAGCATATGGTGTGTGAGTGTGTGCTGGGAAAATACTTTATACAAATGACTTATTCACGTTTGTTGCAGCAGTGGGCGCCTGCCGTAGCATTCTCATCATACCAGGCCTGCTCAGCCCAATTGTGGTTTGACTTGGGCTAAGTGTGTGTGTGTGTGTGTGTGTGTGTGTGTGTGTGTGTGTGTGTGTGTGTATGTGTATTCTTGTTTAACTACATTCATGGGGTCCAAAAACCCTAACCCTAACCCTAACCCCACAACTTTAAAGGGCTGTTTGAGGGTTAAGACTTGGTTTTAGGATTAGGGTTAGAATTATGTTATGGTTAGAGTGAGGGTAAGGGTTAAGGTTAGGGTAAGGGGATAGGGAATGCATTTTGTCAATGACGGGTCCCCTCAAAGATAGTGAAACGCACTGTGTGTGTGTGTGTGTGTGTGTGTGTGTGTGTGTGTGTGTGTGTGTGTGTGTGTGTGTGTGTGTGTGCGTGTGTATGTGTGTGTTTTCCATGTGTCCCATCTTTGTCTCACGACTACTAGATTTACAACAGACAGTGTTTTACAGACATAACCTACATGCACTCTGAACCATTCTACACACACACACACACACACACACATACACACACTGGAAGACAAATGGACCTTGCTGACACACAGACAGAGATGTGGACAAGCTGCTTTTCCGTTTGAATGCTCTGCCAAACCGCAAGCCACAATTACACTTGTCCCTGTCTGTTTGACTGCAGAAAAGATAGAGCGCTGTGTATTCACTGTGATGTGAGCTGCAGGATGATGATGTGAGACAGCATGGGTGCGACACTGTTGGGTTGTATTTGCACGCTATTCTTTAAAAGACATTGTATGGTTTAACAACTAACAAGGAGGTTTTGTTACAGTATTTTCTGTTTTAACCAACTATGCTGCTTGTGGTGCTGACATATTTTACAGATACATATTCCATCACAAATTTGATACAAGATAAAGTACTTTATAGACCAAAGTGATAAAATACAACCTATAACATGACTCAAGTCTGACATTTTTCCTTTTTTCCCCCATGCATGACAGTGAGGAGGCTCTATGGAATGTGTTACGAGGCATTTTTTTCACAGACATGGTTTATAGCGCTGTTGACTCCTACCAGCATTTCCTTCAATTGATTGCAAACATTTGATCTTTTTACAGGAACATTACACAGACGCAAAGCAATTTTGGATGGCTGGACAAAATTTACCGAACTAATTTACAGAACTTGTATCTCAAGTGGAATGAAAAGAAATGTGAGCAAATAGGGTCCAATAATTCATGCTGGATTTAAAAGATATTGCCCTGAATCTGGAAAAGAGTTTAGTATTTTATCCTCCAACCCATCATCATACTTTTTCCATTTTAGGTAGCTGCATAACGGTTTAAAAAAATAAGCAGTCTCTGACGTCACAACGCATGATGAGGACATGATGTTAAAGGACAATTCCGGTGCAAAACGAACCTAGGGGTTAATAACATATGTGTACCGAGTCGTTCGTTCTCTGGGATATGTTTTCATGCTAATCGAATGTGTCTCAAACCGGTGATTAGCTGCTAACGCTAGCTTTCGGGGCAGAGGGTAAATCGCTATTTTATACCACTAACAAGGCCCAAAATAGCACCACACTTCAACGGTAGCATAATGAGCAGTCCCTCCAGGATTTTGCTGCCTTTTTTTTGAGATTGTTGCGGCCCAAAATGCCTGATTTCGCGGGAGCTTTTGTAAAAAATTGCGATAAAAGTTGCGATGTCTTTTGTATGTTTGTTGCAATGAAGTTGCGGGAGACAGTGAAAGTTGCAAAAAAATTGCGATTTTTTTTTTTTTTTTATATATATATATATAGTTAAAAATAAAAAGGAAACTTGTTTTGGGGAGAATAAAACTACTCTGGGCTGGGGCTTTTCCTAGTAACCTTACCAAAAAGGCTCAGGATGCTGTACATTTTGGTATAATATGAAAATGGCTGGTGGATTTAAGACAAAAAATAATAATGTATTGAATAAATCAAATTTGAACATATGTGTCAGTGGCTTGTTGATCTTTACATTGTTAGTTAATTTCCTAACCTGGCCTGGGACACACATTCATATGGTTTGATAAAGTACTGACTTTAACTTATCATTGCAATTACAATAACGAGCGCAGCTGTCCTCAATTTAGGTCATTGTGTCATCTCATCTCCTTTTTTTCCTGCATCCACCGTGTGTGTTGTTTGTGTGTCTGTGTTTGTGTGTGTGTGCAAGTGTCAGTCGCGGGGGGAACAGAGCTGCAGCCCCGTCCGCTGCAGATAACCGACAGGATTGAAACGGCAGCAACTTTAGAGTGAAAAATCGTTATAGTTTACATTGATGTTAAAATGTATACAGGTTGGCAGGACGGTCTGAAATGTTTTGCACGGTCTTTCGCTGTACGTTTTGTTGGTAATGTGAGATGTTCGAGTCACATACCTTCAAGTCTTCATATCACAAACAAGGAAATGATCAACCCGTTCTCAATCCCGCTAGGTCATTGGCTCTCAGAGTGCACGTGGGACTGCTGGGATTGGTTGAAGTCGCGGGAAACTTCAGGTTATTGGTCAAATTTGCGGAATAGTTGCGGTGATTGGTCAAAATTGCGAGTCGCACCAAATTCGCGGTGATTGGTTGAATTCGCATGAATTGGCGCAATTGCGACATCGCGAAATCCTGGAGGGACTGAATGATGGTCCCTACATGTAATCCAAAGCATTGAGAACTTTGTAAGTGTACAAACAGTTTATTAAAAAGATAGATTATAAAGACAGTAGTGTTCATGTTAACATGAGGGTGCAACGAACGCCGTGCAACCAGTAACCAGTAACATAGATCAAACACAGAGTGCAAAATGAACACTAGGTTCACTAGGTTCATTTTGCGCCAGAATTGTCCTTTAACTTGCGTAAATAAGTTATTATGATGTGTGTCAGATTATTTCTATGATAAAAAAGATCTGGTTCCCACGTGATGATAACTAATATTCCCACGAGCTGATATCTTGGCCAATTGAAAAAAATGTGAAATATATAAACATGTATAAAAACACATCTTTACAGTTTACACATTAAAGCTATGCAAAATGTTTCCATCATGTGTCTCGAATGTAGTGACAAGTCAGGAATTATTATTCTCCCATTGACCCTCCCTCTCCTGTCTTTCTCTATTATTTCTTTTGCATTTTTTCTCAGGGTGTGTGACCCTTGACCCTAATGAGGTCACTAGTGGCAAGTCATCATCTTGTTTTCCTGGCTGCTGTCAGCAGCCCCCCTGAATTTAAATTGTTTTCCACATCCCTCCTTTTCCTTCCAAGGGGAAAAAGTTTTTTTCAACTATGTGCATTTCAGGATGTAAAGTTTTCAGTTTAAAAACTAGCTTTCCTCTATGCTCTATCATTCTTCCTCTCTCCTTTTTCTCCCAATTTTACTCTCCTTTTGTCCTTTTTCTACTTGTCTCTGCGTATTTTACATTTTCACCTCTCACATTTTCATTACCACCCCAACCCATTTGCTCATTTCTCACTCTTCTCTTATTATTCCTGTTCTTTCTTTTTCCTTAATTCTTTCTTTTTGTCTCTATGTCTCCCTGTGGTCCACTTTCTCCCTCCATCTCTGTTTTTTCTCTCTCTTCTCCGCTCTCCAAGGCCTAGTATAAGTGTATGTACCTGGCAGAGTTTTTTATTGTGCTGTCAGGGGGTTGGGGACGACTAATTTCACCCATAAAAGCAGCTCGGAACAAGAAAAAAGGGGCGGCAGATGAGGAGGAGGGCAAATTTATTGGAATGGGTTGTTTTTTTAAACTGTGAACAGCTATTATTTTCCCTCTCCTCTTTCTCTTTTCTTTCCATCCTGGCAGCGAAATAGTTTTGGCTCTGATAGTTGCAACTGAACACACTCACACTTTTGCACACACACAGAAACATTGACACATGCTTACGCATTAATACTGTAGAAATACTGAGGTGCGTGAATACATACGGAGATGCATATTTGGTTAGGCACACACACACACACACACACACACACACACACACACACACACACACACACTATTTGAGCGTGGTGGTGATTGTGGGCTGGTGTGTTTGTTTGTCTAGCTGAGTGCTACCGCTACCACAGACCATAGTGTATTTAGAAAGGCTGTAGCCATTTTGTCTGACTGCAATTTGGCATACGGCCTGCGATTCTCAACTCGAGACAAGGAGATGTATGTGTGCACGCATGTGTGTTTTCCATTTGCCTGGTTCCCATAACGTAGATCAGCCATAGGCTGAGCTTCCAAAGGAACTCCACACCCAAAAAAACAAGCTGATTAAAAGGAACAAGGTATTGTTAATTGTAAGAATGTATCTGATACGCCACGTCTTGATTTATATATGTCAGTTTAGTCCCATGAATCTTTCTATTCAAGGCTGGTACTCAACTATTAAGTGACTATGTGTCGAAACTGAAGGTAGATGGCCTTTCCAAGGGGTTTTACAAGATGAAAATATTTCAGACATTTTTAAAAACACACTCATGTAATAATCAATTTATCCAAAATGGTAAAATGTGTTCCAGCATGTTGCATCAGGAATGAAAATAATGCTATCCAACCATTATATTACTTTTTAAAGGTGTTTATATTTACCTGGAGGCCTGTTTTGAAGAAACACGGCTCTGTGTACCACCTACTATTGGCAACCACAAAAATCCATAATGAAGTGATTAGTGATAGAGAGAAAGAAAGCTGTAGATGTCAGTGCACAGTATGTATAGCCACCCAGAAGCAGGAGTGCTGTTCTCAATGAATGAGAGTGCATGCATGAGTGTGTGTTTGGGTGGGCATGGGGTTGTTTAGTGCAAATAAATTCTTTGTTTCTAGGCATACAAACAATCACATGCACTTTTCTGTGAGAGCATGCCTTTAGTTTTACTGATTATTAACTTGATAATGTTATGGTTTATTAGAATAACTGTACAGCTCTTTGGCTGGTGTGTGATAGTTTGTATAATGTACTTAATTAAATATGTGTTTGTTCATGAAGACACCTTCATGTTTAATTGTGCACAAGTTCAAGCCTGATGTGCTGTATGTGCTTCCAAATAACTGTTCACACTCCTTCGGACCCAGTTCCCTCTGGAGGGGAGTTCCTTTAATGCTAATGGTGTAGTAACGGTACAGTGAGTTTTTCTTTGGTTGAATTAGCTTGTTCTCTCTCACACTTTGCTGTAAAATATTTTAAGAAACAAACACTGCCTTTCTCTGCTTACCTTCTGAAACCCTCTTAGATCACATTCACACACTTTCTGTACTTACATAGTAATTCTTTGAAATATGAAAAGTAAAGCTTTATTTTATCCTACGGCAAATTACTTTGAAGCTTGCAAGGGCTAAGCCTACCGCTTCTGTGTTTCTGAATGTGTGTGTGTTTGGGGGTGGGGGTGAAAGAGGATATGTGTTGCTGCGTAGAGGTTTCAGGAAATGCCTGTCTATAGGAGCCTGATGTAGCTGTAGTTTTTTTTTATACTTAGTACACACACAGACACACACACACACACACACACACACACACACACACACACACACACACACACACATTGACAGGCCAGTGTTTTATGGTCACCAGTTGGCTCAACTTCATTTTCCTTTACATGTGCCACTTGTAAATGTGTGTGTAGCATTTTTTTACTTTTTCCGTGTGTGTGTGTGTGTGTGTGTGTGTGTGTGTGTGTGTGTGTGTGCGCCCGCGCCTATGAGGTCATTAGGAGCAATTAGCTGTGGCACTGCATAGCTAGTTAGGGGTTTGCTGATGGATTGGAAACATCCAGGCAAACACACTTCTTCAGATATATCCTCCTCTCTATAACAGTAACTCGGTGTGCTCCCAGACAAGTTGGTGTGTGTGTGTCTGTGAGTTTGGGTAAAAGTGTGCCTCATTTTGTGTGTCTTTGTATGGCTGTTGGGGGGTGTGTGTGTGTGTGTGTGTGTGTGTGTGTGTGTGTGTGTGTGTGTGTGTGCGCGCGCGCGTGTGTGTGCGCGCGTGTGTATGCGCGTGTGTGTGTGTGTGTGTGTGTGTGTGTGTGTGTGTGTGTGTGTGTGTGTGTGCGCGCGCGTGTGTGTGTGTGTGTGTGTGTGCGCGTGGTTATAAGTGGATTTGATTTGAAAGGTATGTCTTAGGCCCATTTGAATCATTAAGTGTGATTAGTGGAGAGGGAAGGAGGCCTCCTACCTTCTCTTTACCCACAGAGAGAAAATGTACTGTATTACCAGCTGTGTCAGGGCCATAAAATCTCTCTCTTGATTCTATCTAGTCTTCTCTATTTCAATTTTCTCTTGGTTTTTAACTTTCTCCCGATTTGTTTTTAAAATGTACACATTTTTCTTCAGTCTTTTTGATTCCTATAAGTTTGTGTTCCACACAGAAATGTGTAAAAATTGAATAAAAGAGTGATTTGATTAAGGGTCATAAAGGCTGCTACAATAATCCCTGGGCTCTGAGACCTGAATCACATGAGTATTTCATGCTTGCAACAGAAACAAAGACGTGCCAAAACCACTGCATTCTATGATCAACTATTTAAGGACTATATTACAGAATGAGACCGGGGCTATAGAGAGTTACTTATGTTCTTGACAGTGCTGACAATCTTAATTAGGTTATCCATATTTTTAAAAGGTTTGTCAAACTCTCTGGAGGCAATTTACAAAAAAACAGAAACAGATTTTAAGTAAATGCAAGGCCAATAAACTATATAAGAATAGGGAGAAAACTGTTTTCAATGTAAGACTTATGAAAAACGCTATTAGTGTGGTCTGTGTTTTTGTCTTTGTGCCTCTTCCTCAACCCAGTATCACGCCTAAGCGTGTAATACACCCGCTGGTCCATTGGGTTTGGCGTGTCAGTGTCACGTTTTGCCTCGCCGAGGCGTGAACATCTGTATCTGTGTTATCTGTATACGATCTTAAATATCTCAAGTTCAAGAGAATCAGTAGGTCTATGTTGAGCAAATTTCCCCTACTCGTTTTTGTGTAGGCTATTACACACCCAGAACATTATGGTAGCCATGTTGGCAAATCTGTCTAACAAGTGGAAGAGACACATGTATTTATTTGTAGCTTCCACAGAAGTTGGTTGTTATATTTTATATTACATTTCTGATACACCATAAAATGTTTTCCAAACAATGCAGAAGAAGTAGCTACCCCTCAGTTCTTCTTCTTTGCCTAATATCGTTGTACTTTTTCTCGACGATTGACAACCTAAAGCTCACTTGTTACATATTCAGCCATGAAGGACGGGAGAGTTTTTTAACATAATGTTTGTAGCTAATGTATTTGTTTCTCCCCTTGAGTTGTACTGACCTTCTCCTGTCAGTGTCACGTTAGTACACTGCCGTAAATCTACAGGCTGGGAAGTTGTCCAGCTGGCTCTCTTTTCGAGATGGGATGGGTTGTCACATAATGGCCCTCTGATACCTTCTTCTCAGACAAAGATAAAGAGAGACACTTTGCCACTCACTCAGACTTGCTCACTGATGAACACATGTCCTGTCCTTTGTCTTTACACTCATCTTGTACATCATTTTACAGTAAAAGCATGTCTGCAGCGGCACGTTTTAGCATTACACACACACACACACACACACACACACACACACACACACACACACACACACACACACACACACACACACACACACACACACACACACACACACACACACACACACACACACACACACACACACACACACACACAACTCTGACATAAACCACACGTACACACACAAACTCCACTACCAAATGCTACCAGCTCTCTACCAGGAAAGCAATTACACCCAAAAATGTCTAAAGTAAACACGAGTGTACATGTATATTATTGTGTATGTGGGTTTCTTGTTCTCACCTTTGGAGCCAAAGGGAGCATTACAGGGCCCCTCAAGCCCTGCAGGTCTTTGGCTACTTGCCTCCATCTCTCGTTTTTCACTCTCATTTATTCAAGACTTTAATTCCCTTGTTTCTCTTTCTGGAGTAGATTCCAGGTTGTTGTAATTCTTGTTTTATGTGTGTTGTCACTGTTCTTGCTTTGCTACTTGCATCTATGTCCTTTAGAAAAGATTTTGAAAACAAAATGTTCCTTCTAGGGGCCCAAGGACTGACTGGCTCTTTATTTCTTTCTTTCTTTGTTACTTTTAGTTTTTTTCTCGAGCTATAGGATGGTTCATTTTAGCCAGCTCATTTGGCTGCATTATGAAGTTTGCATCTTTTGGATGCCTTTTCTTATGGATTATCAAACTGTCATACAAATGCACTACAGTAGATGATGAAAATGCAAAAACTTAAATTAAGATGTTTTTTTTTCTGCATAGCTTTCCATCATCATATTTAAACTGAAACAAAAGTTTGAGTCTGATTATTGTTGTGTAATCTGAGTTTTGCTTCTTTGCTCTAAATTTGGATCATGTTTCACAAAAGCTAGTTGGGGGAGTTGTAAGTTATGGGGTCTTGCATTAATCAATAATGATAGGAGATGTTTCCTTTCCTCAGTAAGAGCTTTCTAGAAGGAGACCTTGAAGACCAGACCATCTCTTTCTGTGTTACAAAGGAGGTTGCAAAGTAAAAAAGTGTGCAACCCAATGCACTCCTTGTCTTTATTCCTCCTCTTCTTCTTCCTCTTCCTCTTCTTCTTCCCCCTCTTGTGTCAGACTTCACTTTTTTCCTCTCTTGCCTATTCCCTCCTGTGTGTTGTTTCTCTGCCTGGTGTTTGTTTTAGGTAACAGTCACCGCTTCTCAGCACTTATCCCACACCATACACCACAAGTAATAGTTGTTTTAAGATGTTATCTGGGTGCACTTAGGCCCATGTGCTTCTACAGTTTCTGTGTGGAAGTGTGTGTGTTTATGTGTCAACAGCCGCAGAAGTGCACTCCCAAATTAGTCTGTGGTTCGTCTGAGCTTTGGAAAATAGCTTTCTTAAGCAGTTGAAAGATGTGGTGGAATGGTGAAGAGAGTGTGTGTGTCTGTGTGTGCTAGCTTTCTATGTTAACCTGATCCTAAGCTCGTGTAAAACTGTGAACGCTGAGAAATCGGGCAAGCAATGAGGTCATACTGTGCTTTGGGCCAAATTCTCCTATCAATTACACACACACAAACATGTGTACACACACACACACACACATACACACACACACACACACACACACACACACACACACACACACACACACTCACAATCTCTGTCTTTTTCATTGTGCCCTCTCTCTCTCTCTCTCTCTCTCTCTCTCTCTCTCTCTCTCTCTCTCTCTCTCTATGAGCTGTTCGTTTCATCTTGTTTCATCTTTAAGGTTTATTGTTTTGGGATTTTGACTACAAAATAAAGTTTTGTTTGTAAAAGAACAGATCTCTTGAATTTTTTATGAATTTTCAACTGGATTTTATTTCCCCATGAATTCAGACTTGCTGTGTTTTGTGCTGCATAAAGAGTGTTATCAACATTTTGTCCTTTTGCAGTGAAAGCAGCTAACAGTATTCTTCCAGTAATAAAAAAAAAGAAATGGGGAGAAATTGCAAATAAGCTGCTAAATATGCACCAGAGTCCCTCAAAGTAATACAAAAGTCATAGTTTTAAAGGTCCTATTCTCAACCAGTTTCTTGTATTAATGATTGTTCTTAACAGATTCTCCACCTGGTTTTCATTATTCAAAGTGAACACTGATACATTACCAGATTTTTACAAATACAAACAAACCATAAATAATGAGCCCCATTTATCCTGCTTGCATCCTGCCATTCTGTGAATGTGTGTGACATTTAATGAGGAGTGTGAGTGATTGCATCTGTCAATAAGAGCAACTTTGTTTGTTTACTCATAAAGAGAAAAAGGAGGGGAGGGGTGAGTGGAAAATCTAAGTTTTATTGCATGTTAACCAGGTCCAAACAGATTTCTGCATTTTACAGCCCTGTAATGAAGGAGCAGTGCTGCTGCTCCTGCTGCTTGACTTGTTTTTGTGTGCATGAGAGAAGGACGGTGATTATAGAGAAATGGAGCTGTAATCGCGATAAAGCATGGGCACGGGCAGACGGGCTCAAGGAGAGAGAGAGAGTGTGTGTGTGTGTGTGTGTGTGTGTGTGTGTGTGTGTGTGTGTGTGTGTGTGTGTGTGTGTGTGAACATGTGTTTCAGCAGTATCTCATGGCTGCTTCATCTGGTCTTCATTTAGCTACAACTGTTTGGCTGCTTCTGTATCTTACTGTCTGCCTGTATGTGTGTGAGTGTGTGTGTTTAAGAAAAAGAGAGAACATAGCATGAATGTGCAATTTTTATTAATGAGAAAATAGAGTTCTGATGATTGAGAGGTACAAACAAGTATGAATTATGTAGATGTGTATACCGCAAGGCCATGCAGAAAGCTACAATGCACATCCTGCTGCTGAATTAACAAACATCTTGTCTGTTTTATGTCCATAATGCATTAGAGGTTGAACATGCTTGGGACACTATCAGTGTACATATGCAACACTACACTACGATCAAGCCTTTAACAAGCCTTAAAGCTTACACAAGTTGTTATGACGAACTTGAAGCAGTGTGTGTCCACCTGACGAATATAATACTATGTTCACACTCAACACTACGAGCATCAATAGCTCAAAACTGCTAAGAGTGGCCAGTAGGGATGTTAATGATTAACGGTTAAACTGTTAACCGACAATACACATTTTTTATTTAATACTATCAGTTAAACAATTTAAAACAATATTATTAAAATAAAACAAAAAAAGTTATTAAAAAACGTTTTTTGCATTGTAAAAGAAAATGATTCTATACAATCTATTTCTTAACTGCTAATTAAGTTTGCAGTAGCAAGTTGCGTTTTAAGCTCTTTTTTTCTGCTAAGTTCCTGGCTCTCTGCTGGACGTTGATCACAGCTGAGAGCTATGTGATACATGCCACTATATTGATGAGGACTGGCGGGTTTAATCAGCCATCCTACACACAGAGTATGCCATGCAGACACACAGGTGACAACTTCTCAGTGGATTCAGTGGAGGCTGGCTCGGACAGCTGCAGACATTTACTAGTCGCCAGACAGTGGCTGCATGTGTCCTCGACACATTTGTAGCTTCATGTCACCGACTTCCATTGAAAATCACTTGTAGCCTGTTTCTTTATCGCAACACAGCATAAGTCCAATATTTCTTTTAGTTCTGTTTTTGGTCTCCACCAATAAATATGTATTTTTAGCTACTAAATGCTTCATTTTCGTCACTAGCTAGTTGCTAGCGTACAGTAAGTTTATCTTTCGCTGTCAACAGCTGCCTGCTGCTGCCAAAAATGACGCTGATTAGAGCCATGAGAGTGAACCAAAACAGTAAAGTTGCGGACCAGAAAACCAAAACAATGAGGTGAAATTTGCTAAAACGCTCTGTAAACATGAGATGTGGGTGATACTTGATCTGTGGGGTCGTCACTACAAGCAGCCCCTTTCACACACAAGTAGTCATACGATCCATTGTATAGCTGCTTCAATAAGTAGCTGAGTCTAACTACTGTGAACTTGTTGTTAAGGCAAAGGTTTTAATCCCAGAGATGGGTTGTGTTTTTTACCTGTTCAAGTATGACGCTTCTTCTAATAACCCTAATTACCCTGGTTACGAATATCTGTGAGCTAGGATATGAATGTAGATTAGTGACACTGATATTTGGTAGCCTTGGGCATGCTCTCAAATTGACTGTTATGGTTTACAGGCTTACCAAAAAAAAAAAAACGAGACAGCTGGCAAACTTTAGTTCAATCTCAGCGGTAACAGGTTGCCTGGCTGTTTGGCACAAGCTGTGTTTTCTCTACACGTAAGCGTTGAAGAATGCACATTTGAATCCTGTTTGCTTGAATGCAATTGGTGTGGTGGTTAAACTGTGTGTGTCAGTGAATATTTTATGGGGTGTGTTAGAAGTTGGAGTGTGGGTAGAAAATGCTTATTCTTATTTCACCTTTACAAAGACACACACACACACACACACACACACACACACACACACACACACTTGCAGAACAGAGGACTGGTTCTCAGGCTCTGTAGTAATTTGGGGTCAGAGTTTGGGCCCCTCGTCAATCAGCAGGTCATTAGAGCTCTTTAATGACCCCCTCCTCCTCCTTCATTTTCTTCTGTCCTTTCCACTCCCCCCTCATCTCTTCGTCCCCTTGCTGCATGATGTCCTCCGAACCTTCTCATCTTCCACCCCTCCTCCTCCTCCTACTCTCAAGTCCCCCATTTCATTCATCTCACATTTTATTCTCTATCTTCTCTCTAAGAGTTAATCCACATATATTTTCTCCCACATTACTGTTGGCTCTCCTTTCCTCCCTACTTATTTTTTCTCCTCCCTCTGTTTCCATATCTTTCCTCCAGGGGAAGTGAACTGGCTCAGGGTGTAGGTCTGCACTATTTCACATGTCCAGGCATTCGATTCTCTGCATTCCCCCAGATAACAAAAGAAAAGAGTCTTTTTTATCTTTTTATCTCTTTTAGCTTCTCTGTTTTTCTTCCATCCATCTGACTTCCTCTCTGCCCTCTTCTCCTCCTCCCTCTTTCCCTTCTGGCTACTTCTTTTTCAAATCCTCCCTCCTTTCTTTCCCTCACAACCTCTCCCTCTTTCGTATCCTCTGTGCCTCACTCTGTCATTCCTCTTTGACAATGAATGATTTGTCAGCAGATCAGATCTGTTGTGTGTGTCAAACTGAGAGGTCTTTATCATTTGTCAAATGACATCACACACCAAGTGACCCCCAAAAAACTTGACACTTAAAGACACTTAAATATAGCACTAATTTGTAATGTGCACACACACAAATGTGATTTTGTCCTTGGTGTTTTATTTTCCTGATTTACTACTTTTAGGTTCTTCTAACAAATGTACTTGATTGTAAATGAATGGTTGTCAAGAGGTGTGGGGATCTAATACACAAAGTAATTTGATGCAAGCGAGAGAAGATTATGCTTAACATGATTTCTCCAAATAACTTTTTAACTCTTTTTGTTGTGCCAGATGGTACAGCCCAGTATCCCAGGGAATTAAGTTTATATTGAACAATTCTGCATCTCATGAATTATGTCCAATGCCAATGCTCAGTGCCAGTGCAGGAAGTAGTGTGCCCTTTATATAGCAAGGCAGAAAGTAAGTGTTTGGAGGTCGGGGTGGTGGATGGATATGGTATTGCTTCCGACTTTCATTTAGGGAGACTGGGAGATCACGACCTTAACCTAATCGTAACCACGTTTTTGTTGCCTAACCAAAACTGTATATAACCGTATTTATTTTCCATAACCACAATCTTTCTGTATTATATACTGTGCTATATTGTAGTTGTTATGTCCCGATATATATATATATATATATATATATATATATATATATATATATATATATATATATATAGTTGGCATTACAATATATGTTAAAACACTGTGTCATTACATTCTTTTTGATTACATTACTCTTTAGAGTAAAAACACTAGCATCAAACACCAATACAGAAATTACAAACTTTTAATCTTTACAGTTTCAATAATTTGAGTGACTTCACACTAATCAATATTTTTTCTAAAGAAGAAATTCTTTTACATGATTTTATTTTATTTAGGTATTTAGTTTACCTTATTTATTTAAGGTAAACAAGAAGGAATGGAAATTAGCAGTTAAAATATATATATATATATATATTTGTATTTTGTCTGTAGTAATTTGTAATAACTAGAACAAAAGTTACAAACTAAAGGTATGTAATAGTAACAAAGAATTGTGGGGCTAATCCTGCCTCTCTCCAGCATCAGGCCACACGTTTTCATCAACACATTGGATATCCTGGCTTGCCATGCACCTGCATCATCTATAAATACAAATGAATGTGGTGTTTTCATTGCTTCCACCTCCATTACTTTCTGAAATACATTAAGTATGCAGTTTTACTATAGTAAAGATAGTGTTTTCACATTTCTTCATAGCTGTGTATGTAACCTCAGACATACCTGGACATATTGACATCTTTGCTCTTTTACCCGTTCACTGCTTCTCTCGAACGGAACAGTGAATAACTGCTTCATTCTTATTTGGTGTTTTGTGTTATTTAAAAAAAAGGCTTTCTGAGCTTTCCTTATATACAGTATATGTTCACAAGTCTAAAACAAGA
Organism: Sander lucioperca; assembly: GCF_008315115.2. Taxonomy (NCBI): domain Eukaryota; kingdom Metazoa; phylum Chordata; class Actinopteri; order Perciformes; family Percidae; genus Sander; species Sander lucioperca. The sequence continues at coordinate 28,603,190 of NC_050177.1, read as the reverse complement.
CACTTGCTTAGGCTTTCAGCTGAAATTGTAATCAGCAGTGTTTGAAATGCACCAGGCTGAAATCCATTCTGTTTTGAATGTGTGGTTAACAGTTTAGACAGCAGTATGTTAGCAGTGTTGTGCAGGTTGTGGTTATAGCCATGGGATAATGTGAGTTTTGAAAACTGTGTTCAAGCAATGAAAAACAAACTTGAGTTTGGTCCACATGAACTGCTGCTGGGCAGACTGTAGTTGTAGTTGTCCAGTTGTGCCCACTTTATGAATGTCGTTTAGCAATCAAAAAAAAACTGTAAACGTATAATCCAGGGGTTTTGCAGAATCACCCAATATTAACTTTCTTGTCTGGCGATAGGCTTGGCTGGTAAGGTATAACTGATATCTTCTAGACTTGATGTTCAACAAATAGACTATTTTTGCCCTTGTCTGTTCCTCCCAGGCAGTACTAGTAGAATTAGAGCCATAGCAGAAGAAGGCAGGATCTACATGGAAACCTGTCTGGGAATCGCATTTCAGGGAACATTTAGCATAATGGACTTCAGTAAACAGTGTCAGTAATTGAGCGTCAAGTTTCTCGTCTGCTTTGGCGAGTAAGCTGGTCTAAATATTGCAGTGAACATGCTTTATGATATGCTCAATATAAGAGATCATTCTCAATTGAAAGAAGATTTTCAGTGTTACAAACTTTATATCCATTGTTATTATGTTATAAATCGGTTGGCACTGAGGACTGCACAGGCTGAATTATATATGTATGTTTTCTTCTTGTTGTATTGCTGCTGCAGACTGCCAATCAACCCCATGACTTTTTCAACAATTATAAAGATGGAGTACAATAAAAAAAAAAGACCAGTGTAAGTGTGTGTCCATGTGTGTGCTGAATAAGCACGGTTTGTATTCTAAAAGCCCCCCCCTCCGTCTCCACAGCATGTGGAAGTAATATCAGCCCAAATGTGTTCCTCATTAAAGCAGCGGCAGCAGCGCGTATGAACATGGTCAGGATACACAGACAAATTAGCCCATTTCCCCCAACAGAGACATGCACACTTAAATGCACACACTTTCATGCACGCATACACACATTCATGCATGGACACAAAAACACATGTTGGCACATTCATGTTTTTATGGGCATATGCCCGCCTAATACACACACTGCAAACAAGCTAAATAATCACCATTTTAACTGTGTGTTACTTTGTGATGTTACCTTATAGCAGACAAATTAATGAAGCTAGGCTGCAGAAATTTGTGACTGAATGTGTAGGAATGCACTGCATATTATGTTGATGTTTCTGTATGCATGTGTGTGGAGGGGTGTTTGTGAGTATGTGGTATGCTTGTATGAGCATGGTGTCATACAGAGCAAGCCACAGAGGACTTGGTCTAAAAAAGATTAGGAGAATCACACTGCTTTAGCTCTGCTTATTCCCTGCTGGGTGTGTGCATGAATGTGTGTGTGTGTGTGTGTGTGTGTGTGTGTGTGTGTGTGTGTGTGTGTGTGTGTGTGTGTGTGTGTGCATGAATGTGTGTGTATTTAAAGGGAAGGGTATGGCTTCCGGCGTCCTGATTAGACAAAGTCTCAGGAAACCCCCCTCTAGTCTCAGTCTCATTCACTTTGTCACACTTTTTCATAAACCTGCTAATAAATATAACATGATTTGTACTTTTGCGGAAAGAAAGTACAGTATGGATTTGAGAGAGAGAGAGAGAGAGAGAGAGAGAGAGAGAGAGATTTATAACTTTTATTAACTGTTTATGAAGGCTGGAATCTGAGTGACACTTGTTAAACATTGGCGGTATGGTAACATTTTATGGTTTTCACATAAATTGAAGATATTTTGGCTGATTTGTCGAGACAGTTACCATATATACCATATATATGCACATACCATACCATATATGTGCTTTATTAGCATTAAACCTGGCACCAGCTCAAACACACACTCACTCACTCACTCACTCACTCACTCACTCACTTACTCACTGCTGGTCCTGTCACATTCACTGTCAATTCTGGTTCTGACCTAATCAGTGTGAGTGATGTTTGTTTGGACATTTTATGTGTGTGTGTGTGTGTGTGTGTGTGTGTGTGTGTGTGTGTGTGTGTGTGTGTGTGTGTGTGTGTGTGTGTGTGTGTGTGTGTTTTACTGGCAGGGTGTTCAGGGGTTAGATGTAATTTTGGCCAGAGCTGCTAAAACAGAAAGACTTTATAGGGGGGAAAACTGTGAAAATGAAGAATAAAGGGCTGGGGTATACACACTTTAAATATAGGGGTAAGAGGTCACATTTTCTCTCCTGGAAGTCATTAATTGTGTTGCACTTGGCTGTTCACATGAAAAATGACTTTTGTAAAGAATGAAAAAAGAGAGCAACAAGAAGTTTAAACCCTGGCTCTTTTCTCACCTCCATACAGCTGAGCTGGCCAATCGCAGCGTAATCGTCAGTTTCAGAAAAGTTACGGAAATGTTTGGACACTGACCGACCTAATGCGACATCAGAAATAAATATGTTGAGGGAGGGAGTTACCAAAGCAATTCAACCATCTGACAAGTAATTCTCATGGAGTATACTGACCCCTTAAAGGGATTCGACAAACTACACAACAAAATGAACAACTGGTCAGAAACAGAACAAAATGATCAGGTCAGATAGAGGGGTAAAAGTCTGCACACACAAATGACAATGTCAAATATGAAATTTGAAATTGGCGAATGTAATTTTTTTAAATACATATAAATGGAGACAGAAAAAAAACACAACATTATCAATCAAAGAAAACGACAATGTAAAGAAAGTGAACTGATACTCGCTGAATTAAGCAACAAGTGCTCATTTTAATGTCATGGTTGTTTTACAAAGCTAACAGGTTAAAACTGCTTCAACAAAGACAGACTGTAAGAACGAAATGCAAAAAATTAAGATAGAATTAGAGAACGATTGAGACCAAAAGCCTGTGCTACAAACTGGCGGTGTGTAGTTTGAAAGGCGTGGGCTTTTACACGGCATGCGTTAGTGTCTAACAAAAAGATGCTTTTAGTTGTATTAGTCAGGATATCTCTGCATCTGCTGCTTTTATTTTGATGATTCTTTTTCAAATTCGGTCTCCTGCAAGTCCCCCAACTTTATGGAAATCAGTGCAATGCTGCTGTATCGGTGATAAGATGCTTTTATAAAGTATTGATTGATTGCTTATTTTCCCAAGGTTGACCGTTTTGCACACATTTTTATTGTTTCCATGAGGATGCTTAGTATCCATCAACACAGTCTCACCCCTATTCGTCACATTGTATCTACCCATGGGGGGGACACATGTCATCAAATACAAAGTCCTGAATGTCTCTCTTTCCCTTTGCATTACCATCCTCTACAGTTGCGTTCCACAGACCTACAACATCTACAAAGTTGACCGTTACCCTAGAAAAACTTCCAACTTCATTCCATCAAGTTGACATTACTTTGCAAATGTAGAATCAACTATTAGAAGATGATAGGAAAAGCATATGTGAGTATTGATCTAATTTGGATTGGGTTGTAACAATGGGATATGTATTGCAGACACAGTGAATGGGTTTGGGGAAAGAGAGCACTATAACGCTCCTCTGAGAGCGCTTTGTCCCATATAGACAAACCTACACACATGCACACACAGTTAGTAGGGGGTTAATGGTGAGAGCAGGAGCTCTGGGGTTTACATTCAGTCTGCCTGGTTTCCTACATTTAATCACATTTGGGAAACATGCCAAAGTCCCTCTTTCCTTTCTCCTATCTCTCTCTATCTCTCTCTGTATCTTTTGCTTTTTTGCCTCCGTTTCTCCCTCACTTCCCTCTGTTTTGGCTGATAAACTGTATTCACTATCTGGAAAAAGCTCGTTAAAATCTCAATTTCTGAATTCCTCCTCCTATTGGCCTTATTTTACCCCCTTCCATCTCCCCTTTGGTATTAAATACAATGCTGAACTCGTAGCAGTGATTCCTTACCCTACCTTCTCCTATAGCCTTCTTGTGTCTGTATAGTGGGAGGGGGGTGGATTGTGTGTGTGTGTGTGTGTGTGTGTGTGTGTGTGTGTGTGTGTGTGTGTGTGTGTGTGTATATGTGTATCTGTGTGAACAGAACACATATCTTTATGACCCTTATGGTCACTGTTTAAGAAGACCGATAAGATAGACAAGTTCACAGGCAAAACAAATAGAAGGCAAGGAATGGTAGATATGACGGTATGGTGACAGGTTTTATAGCCGCGTCTGGCTGACCGAGTTAATGATCAAACAGATGCTGGAGCTGAGTCTCACTCACTCACTCTTGGTCTCCCTCTCTCTCTAACGAGACAGGGGCACTCAGCCTAGACTAATGTTTCCTTTCTCCTTCTTTTGTCTTCCCTATTTCTTTTTATGAGTCTGTTAGCTGCTTAATTAGTGGCTTAAGAGAAAGAGAGTTGAAGGGAGGGAGGACAAGAAAGAGAGTAAGAGAGAGGGATCACGGTGATCATCAACTGACAGCTATTAAACGTGTCACTGCTCCACCCTTTCTTTTCCTGTCCCCCTCCTTTCGTCTATCCTTTCTCACATGTTTTTCCTATGCGTCTCTGTGACATTTGCTGGGTTTATATAAACACAAGGAACCATGTTATTAGGAAATTCAAGTTAAGGCAGGAAATCAGTTGCTTTGCAACAACCTGGTTTCTGTGAAAACCAACTTTGACATGCAGCTGTTCAGCAATCTGACCTATCCTATTACGTATTTTTTAAGCTAACTGGCATACGTTTATAAAATGATATATGACACTGCAGGCTTTTTTTCTGGAAAGTTTTGGTTTAGATTCAGTTTCAGTCAGCGGTGTTGTGTTCATAGTAGTACAGCTATAAGTAATGATCTTTTATTTGATCCCTACCAGATGCTGTCACAGCGATACTTCCCTATTTTAAGACCTTTCCTTGTCTAAAGACATTGTCATGCACATGCACTCTTGTATACACCTTGTTCGACACCTGAATAAGCAGTGTATATAGGCAAAGCATCAGGTTTCTCCAGCAGTGTGTCAACCAGCAGTGTGTCAACCAGATTAAGAAAAAGCTTTCAGAAGTAGCCAACAATAATCTATTTACTTAAAGCTTTAGTGCTTGATTAATAAACGTCCGTTATATTCAAGCCGTTGCCAAATGAGTTGATACAAAGCTAATTAAGACTATCAGCTCCACAAAACTCTCTGTATTTCTCAGTATGACTATGTTCAGAAGATTGTGTCGTCCAGTGACTTTCCCGCGCAGAAATTCGAGTGAAGATAATTACCTCTTCTGAAGAGTCCATCATGTTTTTTTAATCCTCCATGTCCTCCTTGGCTACTAGCAACTACGTGGAGGAGGGGTGGGGGGTGGTGCGCGATCACAGAAGGCTGTAACATGTGGACGCGCCGACCGTGTTGTTGTCATTACTTAGAATTCCTCATGGGGGAGGCAGAAACTACGCTAGCTTTAAATGTTTGTCCCCTCTTGAGCTTATTATTATTATTATTATTATTATTATTATTATTATTATTATTTAAGAGACTTCCATTCATTCAAACATGCAGAAATCTACAGTATGTGATATCACAAAGATGTACAGACATAGAATCCTAAATTACACTAGCAGTCTGCTCCCATTCACATACCTATAAATGCCCTCTCTAATAAATCCAAACATAATTATTGATAGCTCGTCATTTAAGAATGCTTTGAAACATTGAGAAACTAATGCCAACTTTTCAGTTTATAGCAGTTTAATTTGTCCTGTCCATGTTATAAGAGTCACTGAGTCATATGACAGCTTAACATGATTATAATTGGGCTAAAGTTGCTCCACAGGTTGCCATCTGAGTCAGGCTGATTATGGCTGGGGAGCGTTGGGGCACTTGACTGTAGTCTGGCACTGGAGGATGAAATGTGAGCCAGCTTTGGCCCGTATATGCCTGCCAGATCTATGTAGGGTTTGGGGATGTGGAATTAGAGAAATCTGGGTTGAGAATTGTCTCAGGTTAGCAACACTCATTTTTGCTTTGGATGTAGCTCGGCATTTCAAATCAGATCAGTGTACAGGGTGGGGAATCCATGCCAAGTCTGGCATGCCTTTCATCACAAGCTAGCTTTTGAGTGGATCGCTGTGGCATTGAAACAAAAAATGTATCAGCGTAACTCAGTTTTTCACATAAGGTGGGTTTTCTTAAAAGTACAGGCACAAGGGAGGCTGTGTGTCGGCTGCAGGTGTGTCCACATCAGTGCTGAGTACTGAATTTACTTAATGAGCCTAACAAAGAACGTTATCTGCTTCTATGGTCAGAGATTAAGAACCTGGATGACAAGCCAGTGCATAAAAGTGATTTGAGAGTGATTTTATTTTGGGGAAGCTATACACTCATGCTCCAGTCTGTTCCATTCACTCTTTCTCCATACTTCATCCTCTCATCTCTTTCTCCCCCTATTTTTCCGCTCTGCAGGATACCAATTGGCCAGACCACCTGTTGCTGTTGGCGACGGGGCCCTGACAGGAGAATGTGATTGGACGGCAAGGTCGTTAACCTCGGCATACAGCAAGTGGTGAACCCTGGCAGGAGGGGTGATGAGGACACACACCATCTTAATGAACACACACACACATAGTACACACATACACCCCCACCCTCACAAATACCCCCACAAACCAAAACTATACACACCACACCACACAGACACACACTCACACTCACACTCACACACACACACACACACACACACACACACACACACACACACACACACACATTTAAAGGCACTCTCCTCCACCTCCTGTCCCCCTCCCCTCCTCCTCTGAAGGAACGTTTAGTAAAACAGCGATCGGCTCTATTGAGGACCAGTCTCTTTTCTCCTCTTCTCTTTGTCCGTAGCTGATTAGCAATTTGTCTGGAGATGAATTAGTTAGCTGGTTTCATAGGAGAGGCTGAATGGAATAAAGGCCTAAAAGCCAAAGAATTAGAGAGCTAGTTAAGAGAGAGGGAGAAGGACAGAAAGATGATGGGGAGTTAAAGAAAGGGAGAGGCACAGAGTGAAGGAGAGAGAGAGAGAGAGAGAGTGAATAAGAGTGCTGATTGAAATGGTGGATATAGCTTTCTAAAGGTTTAGAGCATGGACGGAGTGCTTCAGGCAATTAAAACGGCTCGCTGCTCCTCTGGTCCTATTGTCATGGGTGGAGGGCTTTTGCATACCTCAAAACTCTAATGATGTTTTCTGTGGCTCCATAGGGCTCACTTCCACTGGGGCTGAAAGCAAGTGTTTTAATCTTAAAGCTTTGCAGCAAATTATTTAGGGACCTCTTGAAGTTGTTACATGTCAGAGCTAAAATAATATGATAGATTCAAAAGTACAGGCTTTAGATTTAAGGTATTAGTTGGCCTTAAAGTCTAACTTTGTTGATAACAGCAACTGATAGAATAATAAAACCTAGACAATGTAATATTTACAAATAAGATAAATAAATCCCTGCATCTTTACTAAATATGTGGTCCCAAGCTTGGTTACATAGTGATACTGTAGCTGGCTAGCCAGCCGGAAACAAACTAGCCTAGTGCTAGTCAATCATAATAGCTTGCTGAACTTTCTAATTTCCCTGTATCCATCCATCCATCTTCGTCCGCTTATCCGGTCTCGGGTCGCGGGGGTAGCAGCTCCAGCAGGGGACCCCAAACTTCCCTTTCCCGAGCCACATTAACCAGCTCCGACTGGGGGATCCCAAGGCGTTCCCAGGCCAGGTTAGAGATATAATCCCTCCACCTAGTCCTGGGTCTTCCCCGAGGCCTCCTCCCAGCTGGACGTGCCTGGAACACCTCCCTAGGGAGGCGCCCAGGGGGCATCCTTACCAGATGCCCGAACCACCTCAACTGGCTCCTTTCGACGCGAAGGAGCAGCGGCTCTACTCCGAGCTCCTCACGGATGACTGAGCTTCTCACCCTATCTCTAAGGGAGACGCCAGCCACCCTCCTGAGAAAACCCATTTCGGCCGCTTGTACCCTGGATCTCGTTCTTTCGGTCATGACCCAACCTTCATGACCATAGGTGAGGGTAGGAACGAAAACTGACCGGTAGATCGAGAGCTTTGCCTTCTGGCTCAGCTCTCTTTTCGTCACAACGGTGCAATAAATTGAATGTAATACCGCACCCGCTGCGCCGATTCTCCAACCAATCTCCCGCTCCATTGTTCCCTCACTCGCGAATAAGACTCCAAGGTACTTGAACTCCTTCACTTGGGGTAAGGACTCATTCCCTACCTAATTTCCCTGTATAGGGCTGTTTATTCCCCCATGATTTTTTGCTCTCAGGATTGTACATCAATTAATTGAGTAAAGAGTTATTGAAGGGCCATAAAAGTCACCTTGCAAGCTTGCTGTCAGTTGGCATTCATTCATCACTGTCAGTTAACAAGACATTTAGTTGGGTCGCTAATGGGATAATAAATTCACACAGAGATGTATTCATACCATCAACTCCTATCTTGTAACTGTCTACAAAACATTTTTCTTTTGTGGACCAGTTTAAACTGCGACATAGGAAGTTAAATAAAGTCAAACTCATAACAATATGCACAGATTTACAGCACTTTGACCCCATTATTGAATCCACTGAGTTTCCATTGGAATTAATTGATTTTTGAATTTTACCATTTCAAATGTTGGTGTGACCAGGCCTTTTATGCCGTTTTACAGAGAAAGTAAATAGCATTGATCCTATCCCAATATCTACTGTTGGATATGATGTTCAAGGTTTGGAATCTTCATTCATATTTACTCTTTTAGAGGTTACATCACATGTCACAGGAGTCACACACACACACGCACGCACGCACGCACGCGCACACACACACACACACACACACACACACACACACACACACACACACACACACACACACACACACACACACACACACACACACTTCCGCTGGGGATGTCCCTTATTCTGTTATGTTGGCACGGTTGACAATATAAACCTTTCTGACAGACAATGGCTGTATATGATATGATATCCTCTGTCTTTGTTTCACTCCCATACACTCTCTCACACAGACATCACACACATACACACACACACACACACACACACACACACACACACACACACACACACACACATTTCCGCTGGGATGCCATCTTTTCCTTTGTTTTGTGACAATACAAACCTTCCTAAGAGACAATCGCTTAAAGGCGGGACATTACACCATGACACACAAACACAAACAGTTGCATGCACAGGTAGATAATATAACACCATACAGTACTCATGCATCAGCATACAAGTAGTCTTGATATTGCTCACCTTTATCTGAGCATTGCATGCTTTTAAATGGGCTGCAGGCATTTCCCGGATGTGCAATCACGTGCATATAACTAAAACACATATCACCCTCTCTGTGCTGGGTCTGACTTTAAGTGTTAAGTGTTGAAACTCTAAATACATGTTTCTCCATCGTGGAATTTGATTTTTTTCCCTCTCTATTGCTCTGTGTCTGTGTCTACATAGGAGTGGTAATAATTACACAGGTACATTTTTCAGATGTCTGCCAGTGGACCACCTCATTGGGGTTGTCAGCACATACAAGGCCTGAAAATGTACAGTGAGAGAGAAGGGGGAGAAGCAGGAGGAGAGTGAAATTAGATGGGTGCAGTGTGAGGGGAGGTAGTATGAAGGGATCAAGGTCGTAGAAAGATGGAGAGGTGAGATTGATGACTGAGAGACAGCAGAGGAAGATGGAGGGAGATGGAAGATAAGAAGACAGGTGGTAAAGGGAGATGGAAAGAGAGAGAGAGAGAGAGAGAGAGAGAGAGAGAGAGAGAGAGAGAGAGGAGGAGAAGGATAGAAAGAAAGAAAGAAAGAAAGAAAGAAGATAGACAAAGAGGCAAGGTAGTTTAATGGAAAAGCACTTCTGTCATCAAGGCTAAAGCCCAAGAAATATCATACACATCCCTCATTGTCTATGGATTAAGCAAACACACACACGCACACAAATGTGTTCAGCAACCCAAACAGTCAAGTCCACACTGTAGCACACATGGAAAAGTTCTCATGGTCAAATTACGATGATATGTCCCTATTTTAGCCAACCTCTGCCCTCTGCCTCCGAGGCATGTTTCCCAAAGTTTCCTAAGTCAACTTGGCGCACAGAATTATAGCAAACAAGAATATCTTAAACAATCAGTATTTGTGATTCAAGACTCTTTAATGATTAACTATGTGTGAGATGAGATGTTACTATCTCAACTCATGCAGAGAGATGTAATTCATTCAGCCTCTAGATTTTAAAGTTCAAAGTCATGATTCATCTGTAGCCCAATACACTGAACTGAAGAACGCATATACACTCTGTCAAAACACAGTCAGGCAGAAAAATAGTTGGGCAAGCACCCAGAATCCCACAGAACTAGACAGCAGCAGACAGATGGAGCTTTTTATGTCACTGCCCCCCCAGTTTCATCTACATTAAAAGATTGTTGGTGGTACAGTACTCGTGATTTTTTTCCTTCGGTCTGTGTTTTGGCATTTCTTGAGAGAAGAGCTAGATCTTCTTCTTCCCAAACCAGGGCTCTTCTTACACCAAAAATGATCATATCCCCATGTTAAGACATGGACATTTGTTACATCACTGTCCACACTGCGGTGGGTCACATATTAGCTAGTTTTGCATTGCTATCTCCACACCACTGTGTCAGCAATGAAGTATGGTCTGACTACACCACCTACAGTATCTATTCTGGGATAGGGGGAAAGATGATCTGGCTTGTTTGAATTCCTTTAAACCAATCACAACCATTCTGAGCCCTGATAGCGGAGATAGCGAGAGGGGAGGGAAATCCAGTGCGTCTTTCATGCACCGTGACCGGATGTCAGGTTTTATCCCAGCAATATACATCTGTTGAGCCAGACTACTTATTAGCTTATTTAATTTTTTACAGAGCAGTCTCTTATACATGTGAATCCACCCCTGACCTGACCAGAGCCAGGATAGCTGTTTCCTGCTTCCAGTCTTTCAGCTCAGCTAAGCTAACCAGCTGCTGGTTGTAGTTTCATATTTACTGTACAAACAGAGTGGTATCAATCTTCTCATCTAACTCTTGGCAAGAAAGCGAATAAGCGTATTTCTCAAAATGTCAAACTACTCCTTGAAGGAAATGTGGAACCACATTGCTGTGCAGTGGGATCAGCAGGGTAGTCTGCCAAACATCTACTTTGCTTTTCGCATGATTGTTGGAGTGTGGCACTTTTGACCATTTTCAGATTGTATCTTTAAATAATACTGGGCTGAAAGTCCTCTGGGGCTTGCGTTTGTACACAACAGACCATGTGGAGGCCTTCATCCTTAGTATGTTTCTTGTTGAGGTAGCAGGATGCAGTGCTGCGTTGTCTAGGTTGTTTTGAAGTTGAGCTTTTAGCCTTCCCATCCTTAGTTAAAGGGGTGCCTGGAGGGGTGGCCTATTTCTATGTGACTGCTACACATTCATTATGATATTGTGTCGGCATCACAGTATTGGCTATGTAGGACAATAACAGATATTTGCCAACTACTGTCATAGAATGTATTGAAGGGATAAACCCCTAGAATTGGCTTCTCACTTACTCCATGTTCTGTAATTAAGCAACAAAGTAAAGCAAGGCAAGGTGTTGGGGGACAAAGCGAAATAAAAGGGCAGTGCTTTTTCTCGCTCTTCTTGTGTGTTTCTGCGTGTGTGCCCACTGTGTCTTTGCTGTATGAAGAGCAGTCAGATCAGATAATCTCTTTCACTGGCTCCTCTCCTGTTACTCACATTATCATCCATTATCCCTCCATCTCTCCTCTCCTCCTTTCAGTCCCTTTGTCATCTCTGGCCGACTCCCCCTGTCTGCCCGTCTGACTCCCTGTCTAAGAAAAAACTCTCACATTCTGCTGCACAATAATATCTCCCATGTGCACTCCTTCTCGGTCTCTTTTATATGCACACCTTTTTACTATCTTGTTTTGTTTCTTTCTTTTGCTTACACACACTCACACACACACACACACACACACACACACACACACACACACACACAGACACAGACACACACACACACACACAAACTCCTTTTCTGTCCGTCTTGCTTCTCTGTAGGAAACAATGCACAGGAATGGGTGTGGAGGGAGGTAAAGTTGCTTTTCAGAGATGTCAGGGACATCCTGTTACACACACACTGACACACACAAAAAGGATGTTGGCTGGACAATGGATAGGTCTCAGGAGTGTTAGTGTGGAAAGGGGCCCTTCCATACCTTGCTTTCCACTCCCTACACAATATCCCCTGCTCAATACTTAGTGTTTCTTTCTAGCCTGCTATACAGTATATTTAGTTTTATAGCACATGTAGTGTTTCGATAACACATACTCCCATAGATAAGATATTTAAATGACTGTAACATGCCTTAATGTCTGTCTGACCTTGTTTAAGGCAGCAGAACAGCAGAGCTCTTCTACACACTAATGTGCGGGTTTGTCTTTGAATATAGGGCAGGTGTATGAGTGTGTCAATGAGTATTTGTGTGCTTTGCATGGGGAAGCAAAGCAAGGACTGAGTCAGAAGTGCAACCATGGGGTGAAGAGTTCAGACAGAGAACGAGGAAAAAACAAAGGGGGAAAGAAAAAAGAAAAAAATCAGAATTAATGCTTCTGGTTATTTCAAATAAACTAGTTGGTACAATGCATTGTCCAACCATATCAGACGCTTCAGCCAGGTCATTCATAACTTTTAGAAACGGGTAAATCAAAGTGCAGCAAGAAGATGTCCACTGAAGAGAGGGATGGCTTTATTAAAAGGGAAGGAGTTGCTATCAAGGGAAGAGTGAGGCTCATATCTGAAGAACTGCAACAAATAGTTAAACATAAATAAACCTCAATATCATTTAATTCATTTATCATTTATCAAGCAAAAAGCCTATTATTTACAGGTTAAAACGGCTCAGTTATGAGAATTTGCTGCTTTATATGTAAGTTATAAGTATTAAAACAAAACTCAGATCTACATCCACTGCTACATTACTCAGGAGCTAAAAATGCAGACAAATGTCACCAATGTTTTTCTCTAACCCATTCAGAAGTTGAACAGCTAAGAAGTTGGGGGTAATAGCTGAGTGAAAGCAACATTCAACAATATAGAATGAGCATACCTGGACCATTTTTTAATTTTTTTTACATATGGTACACTGGGTAATTGGTGTAGATGTATGTGTAGATGTATTGTTTGTTAGCTTTAGAAGGAAATATGCTCATGCACCCTCTCAACTCTGCAGTCACAATGCTCCATGCTGCGTTTCCCCCCCCATGGTTCACATTTGGCCCTGTATTTGCTCGAGGCACCGAGACAAGAGTGGAAACTCCAGGTGAAAGTCATCCCAGCACATAATTACCAAAACACATGATTATGAGGTTTTGTTGGCTTTATTTAAAACTTCCCCTATGTCCAAGGGTGCGACATGGAAATGAATCGAGCCGGCAAGCGAGATATGAGGAGAATGCAGAATGAAAAGGAGGGGAGGAGCGGTAGAGAGAGAAGGAGCAATGCCAGGTGCTATTGTCCTGTCTGTCAGTTGTTGGAGGGACATAACAAAGAAAACTGGTGGGCTGTGGCATATCACATGTCTGTCCCACTCTGTCTGACTCTTTGCTTTGTTATTCACTCACACACTCAGTAAATTCACTCTGGGAGATGTTTGACTCCTTTGCATTTTCCTGTCTCCCAACGCTCCCCCCCCCTATATTTGTCATTCTTGATCTTTTGCCCCAATGATCTCCCCTACTACCTCCCTTGTTTACCCCCTCCAGATCCAAACTCCCTCCTTAGAAGCAGGTTGGGTTGGAGGGATAAGGCAGGCCTATAGGTGCAGGAAGAAAAGAATGGCGGGAGGGGGAGGAGGGGACCCCTGACTATCCCCCAGGTATGGAGGTCACTGCAAGGCCAGAACACCCCACACCTGTCCCTTGGCGCCAGGGAGGGGTGCATAGAGAGGAATGAAGGGAGTGACACACCTGTCCCCAGGGGAACTCACTCACCATTGGATGAATGAGGGACGAGCTGAAAAGAGAAGAGGGATAGACTGTTGAGAAACACACTTGTTCCCTGACCTTTAAGGAGATAGGGAAGGATATGTGTATCTTTTTTGTAATAGTGGAGACAAAGAGCATAGTACATGCAGTAGAACACACAAATGATGTGTCATGGGAAATTTCTAGCAAGATTTTACTATGAGCAATCTTTCATGTCAAAATATTCTGAATACTTATGAGGGTAAACATCTTTTTGCCAGTGTTGTTCCACTGACCATCCAGCTGCTACTGCACCATCCAATTGCGAGATGGCCTTGTGTCATCAGCAGGCCACCCAGCTATACACCATGGAAAGCTTTATAAGATGAAATGTTTAGACAAATGAGTCCATTGTTATAGTAAGAAATCAGTGTATGGAGAGTCATACACTGGATTACTGATAATTGCCATGACATAACTATGAAACATTCTCTGTCAGCTTTCGGAGATGTGTACCGGCTAAACGGCCTGTGGACAGGGCTTATTTGAATGGTTTGGCTTTCACAAATGCCAACTCATACAAGGGTTAGAGTTCTTCTCTTCTCCTTTCCTTTTTCTGTGCTATAGTCTGTAAAAATCTTTGTGGGAGAATTTTCCCCTGTAAAGTTAAGGGAACATTTGTTGCTTCCAGAAACAGTCTAATAAAAACAGGCCTCTGCCTCGCTTTCTGTCGTCTCCTGCTTTCGCTCACTTTCTCTCCCTCTCTTTCTGTCTCTCTTTCTGCCCAACTATTGCTTTTTCAGCTTGTCATCGCTTTTAACAAGGTTGAACATTCTGCCTCTTATTCCAAAATGCAGAGATCCAGTGTCAAAAATGTAGACTTAATTTCAAAGATGATAGAAGAAGATGAACTAAAACCAACTAACTTCACATAGGTGTATGTTGCGTACAACATGTGATCTCCGAGAGTGTATTGAGGCCATGTGTCAGAAGTGAACTTTCCTTAGTAACTGTAAGTACATCACTCTGGGCAACATGTGTTTACGTAGTCAAAGGATATTAAGGAGGCAATGTTTTCAAAGTCATGTCACTTCATTGTGTTGTATGGGTGCACACTAATTATCTATGGTTTGAATGTATTTTCTGTTATGCATATTGCTGTCATACTTTATTAAGCATTTAATCCTTTTATAGCTGTTTCATGTTTCACCTGCCTTCCCATGTTCTGTATTGATATATTTGATGGAGAATTTACTGGCCAATGAACAATATTTTAACATTAGCCACTTAGATAGCCCTCCTAATCAGTAATGTTGACCAATGTGTATTGCCCCTATAAAAGATATAACAAAGATTACAAAAATGGAGGGACATTTTTTTTTATATAATGTGAGCTGTATAAGAATTACTACTTTTTCTAACTGGTCTTTCTTTGAGGATCAGAGGACGTCTTTGTCATGTTAATCCAGTGAGTCCTGGCACTCTATTAGCAGGCCTGGATCAGACATACACACAGGGACACCTACCTCCGAATTGATTAGTCGGGCCTCTTGTTCAGCCGGCATTACATGTGTTTGATGAGAAAAGCTCCCGTATTGTAGAGAGACTTTTGTGTGTATGTGTCCTCTTTCTGTGACGGACACAGAGCCCTCTTGTGGTACGTCTATCTCTGAAACTCTGTCCTAAATTTCCTAGAAGCTTCCTCAATGTCAGTGCCTAAGCAAAAGTCATAAAACTTCCAAGCTGCACACAACATATTGTGTAATGTTTTTTATTTTATTTCTTCAAGGGTGAGATGAAAAGAAGGCTGATCTACTTACAGACATATTCAACCCATTTAAAATGACCGAAAACTCCATGTGTGCAGGATATAAAGACATTTCCATTTTTTTGTCCCTTTTTAAAAGGATATAGTTCAAGTTTCAGAAACTCTGTACACAACATGGGATACTTAAAAACGTGTTCAACCAACATTTGGCTACCCATGCCAGACTGTTGGACAAATACCTTATTTCATGCACACACAACCCAGGTCCACCACTAAGTGTTACAAAACCTTATTTAATTCTTTGTATGCGGTCTCCTTCTGGGCTCCTAACAATTAAGTTTACCAGAGCTCTACTACAGATATATATATAGTCCTCTAGTAACCCTAGTAACTAATCCTCTAGTTACTATAGTAACTTGTGTTTACCCTCTCATACTCCATCTAAGTACTGTCAGACCTGTGTTAAACCCAGGGAGGGAGGGAGGGAGCAGATTTGAGATAAAGTTGTTTGTTGATTTTGACATGACAGAAGAGGTTTTTCGTGGTCATATTATTTAAAGTGCAATTCTTTTTTTATATAAAGGACAAAGAGCCCTGCACAGAAGATAATACAAATATAAACATAATAATAACTTTTATTTATATAGCAACTTTCAAGAAACCCAGGGACACTTTATAGAATTACTGTGGCTAAACTAATGGAGGTTGTAGGCTGTGGTGAACAAGTGGTGTTTCAGGAGTTTTTTTTAAAATGTCCAGGAATACACAATACAATACAAGATGGTTATCCCACACTGTCTGCAAAACTGTTTGATGGCTACCTCAGCTATTTGTTGACAGGATACAGTCTGGCTTTAACCTTTGACTCCTGCCACTGGCCAGCTAAAACCTTTTGACCTCATACTTTGTTTTTTCTTTTGATTTTTTTCCACTTCCTCTCCCCTTGTTTTGCAATGGCATAGTGAGAGAGATTTTCCAGATGGTGACTGGAGAACATATTGTATGTATTTTATTGCTCTACATACCATACATCCATTTTGGCAAAAGAGAACCTAATGTCTGTGTATACAGCAGTGAAACTCTCTTTAAGTTGTAAGTCTTTGTCCTTTTGCCCTGTTTCTGTTTTCTCTTCCATTTTTGAAGCTGTTCATCAATTTCTGCTGTAACTGTCAAAGTCTGTTCCTCACTCAGTGGTTGCTCTGTCCAAGAGGATTGATAGTTGCATAACACTAATTTCTTGTAATTGTGTCAATCTTCCGAGGTTTCTTCACACAATGTTGATCATATGGTTGTACTTTTTGTTTCTTTAAGTGTGGGCAGTATGAGCACGAGTTTCTTAAAGGTCCCATGACATGGTGCTCTTTTGATGCTTTTATATAGGCCTTAGTGGTCCCCTAATACTGTATCTGAAGTCTCTTTCCCGAAATTCAGCCTTGGTGCAGAATTACAGCCACTAGAGCCAGTCCCACAATGAGCTTTCCTTAGTATGTGCCATTTCTGTGTCTGTAGCTATTGAGGAGGGGGGGGGCAAGGTGGAGGGTGGGGGTGTGGCCTTGACCAACTGCCACTTTGCTCGTTTGAAAGCCATGATGTCTCTCTCTTTCTCATGGGCGGGCCAAATTCTCTGGGCGGGCAAAGCAGAGAAAGGGGAGGTAACCTTGCTCCTTATGACCTCATAAGGAGCAAGATTCCAGATCGGCCCATCTGAGCTTTAATTTTCTCAAAGGAATGGAGCAGGATACTCAGGGCTCGGTTTACACCTATAGACAGGCTGGGGGAACGCATATTAATGTTAAAAAACCTCATAAAGTGAAATTTACATGCCATGGGACCTTTAATCTAAGATAAAACTAATCCAAGTTCATTTCGCATCTCATCACCACTTAAAGCCCTTTGTTCACCCACAGTCATATGTATCCCGGGCAGTCGGCTATATATATGTGTGTGTGTGTGTGTGTGTGTGTGTGTGTGTGTTATAAAAGACACTGACTGCACTTAGGCTACGTTCAGACTGCAGGTCAAAGTGACCCAAAGGTACATCAATTTACACTTAATTAGTCCTTATTTAAATCATTATGTTTTAAAAGTTGGAACATGCACTCATAGCCAAATCCAGAGCTATTTAACTAGGCATAATAAATGTGCAGTGTTCTTTTAAGGATTCACTGTGCCACATTTATGTTTAACATTAAAACATGATTTATAAAATCAGACTGAGCCTATATGACAGTTCTCTCAAGTTGCTGTAGCTGTAATAATGGATATAATCAGTAATGGCTGTAATTCATCATTTGTATTATCTTATAATACATCCAAGGGCTGTATGCTGTAAAGCCTGTAACATGGATGTAATGTCATTAACGTCTCTGTTCCCAAACTGCTGGCTATTGGCTAGTAGCTACCGGTAGCTAGTAGCACAACATAATAATTACATCTCCTTGGTTCTCTTAATACATCCATGGGTTTATTTTGATAAGCAGTTAAACAGGGTGCCGCATGTGACGTTGTATTACTCTTTTGCACATGCGGGTCACTTTCAGGCCGTGCCTAGTTCATACTTAAGTCTGATGCGTGCCACATTTAGAGAAATAATGTGAACAGTCAGTCAAAAAAATCGGATCTGGCAATAAATCAGAATTGAGCATTAAGGCCTGTAGTCTGAACGTAGCCTTAGTCTGCACTTATCTCACAGAGAGACTCCTTGGCCCCTCTCTGTTACCTATGCTAAGTGCATGTGTGGGCACGTGGTGGTGGTGTGGTGTACGGTTCATATTCAACACCTTATAGCTAAACTTTGACCTAAGTGACAGATTGTTCTGCCAGTTTTGGTTTAGTGGCACCATGGTGGTGACCCCCACTAGTGCAGACATGCTCACACATTTTCAAAGTTAATCTACATTTTCAAACGCACTTTGGTTATCTAATGATCGCCGTGTCATCTGTCTACACAGGATGTGTTTAGGCACAGTATTATTAAGTGTAGGTAATCTCTGTTTTGGCAGCGTTCAGAGCCAAATAAAAATAACTGTAGTTGTGAACATAAAATGGAAGAAAATAGACTTTTGACTTTTAGCCATTGACGCACGTACAGCAGGAGTAAAACACGAGCTGTTACGCAATCTGTGTGGACAGCTGGATTGATTAAAATAGATGTGTCTGTTCCGTCAGACACACGCAAGACAAACAAGTTAAAAATGCCTTGTGTGGACAAACTGTAATTTTAGAACAAATTATTTGCTTCAACCCAGACCACAACATCAATTGACATATTTCGTAAAAGGTTGAAAAGTTCACCCCAGTTTGTCAGAGAAATATGATAGAAAATGTGACTGTTTCTTATCTACCCTCCCCTCCAATAGATACAATCTCCCAAGTGTACAGGGTCAATCTGTCTTTATCTTATTTATACTAGGCCTATATGTGTGTATGTATTAGTGTGTGGGTGTGTGTGTGTGAAGGCCATGACAGGAATTTGCAGCATGAATGTGGGAGTATGTCTTAATAAAAAAACATTAAATTACAGAGCTGAAATGGCTTGTGTGTGTGTGTGTGTGTGTGTGTGTGGGTGTATTAGTGTTCCAATTATTTCTGCTGGGAATGATTAGGCTGCTAGTGGGTCTACAATAATCCAGGGGCTATAGGTTACCCCTCCATACTCCCTGTCCTACACATGCACGCGCACACACTCGCACGCATGCACACACAAACACACACACACACACACACACACATATGCAAGCATTCCTTTCCCCAATAACTCAAAGTTTCGTGTCTCAAACTACAAAGTCAACTACTCGCTTCTACTCTCAAGAACTAAGAAAAACAAAAGCAAAAGGACAAGAGTGGCTACTGTTTCCATAGTGACTAATCCTCAGGCCTCACTGTGGCATACAGTGGGGGGTGGTGATCAGCACAGGGGTCAGTGGGCACGTCAGCTGGTCCTGGTCCTGTTTGGGGTGAGGCTTTGGGAGAGGATGATTGAAGGAAATGAAAGCAGAGGGAGAGAGACAAAAGTGAGGGGGCATATTCCTCACTGTACCTCCTGTAGTGAATACAAAATACGTACTTTGGGATGGGATAGGGAGAAGGGAAATTTTAACTGTCAGCCGGAGCCGATTTATGTTTGACCTCCATCTTTATGTCTTTCCATCTACAATATGTCCAATTTATTTTCTCTCATTTCTACGCTTTGGGTTCCTTCCCCCACACCCTCTCACACTCAGAAAGAAGAACTAGCAAAGGTTTGCATGAGTACCGAAAAAAGGGAAGTCATGGTTGTCATGGCTGATGTCACGGTTGCATTGGGAGAGGTGTTGAGTTTGCCTGCTGACTTTAGAAAGCACTTAAGAGTTTTGTCCTCTAATCTCAGGGCTATCAGGCACAACTCAAGACAACAAAGGTTAAAAAAAAATGGCCATGGCTTCTATGGTGACGAGTAAAAAATAAAATCTGTTTTGACTAAGAACTTAGAAGCACCAGCATCATTCTTACACTATGTTCAAACACTACGTGTCAAGTTGTAAATTATATCTTTTCCACTTTAAACAGAACGTGTGTTCACATTACTCATGTCTGTCAAATTTTCAACAGTCGTCTGCTCCCACCAGGTGTTGACAATGTACGGCTGTCCTATTTTTTAGACATGACACCATGGTTAGTCTGCCTGTTAACCTCAAGATTTGTCAGGAGCAGTGCAAGAGTGTATGAAAACACTGATGAAGAGAGGCGTATTAGTTCAAGAAACAAGCAGATCATTCCTGTTGAGAAATTCTGGACAAAACATGCAGATAAATCTTTTTAGGCCTCTGACCCGCTATTAACATCTCAGTTTTTATTTTTTTTGCTGTATTTTAAAAATTCCGGTGGCCAGTTTAAGTGAAAGCTTGAATTTCAAACCCACGTTGCCATGCCAAATATTTAGCATGTTGCATCTCTATGTAACTTTTGGATGAGCTTCCAGGGTTAAGTCATCATGATGTTATCATGGAGTGAGAGCGTTTAAGGGGAAAAGTGTGAACATGTCCAGTCACACACCAGTGCTTCGAGTAAAAGATATAGGGTTATAAAATAAGAACTTGGTTTGTTTAGTATACGAAACAACCGTTGCTAGGATGAAAATCACATACACACACACATACAGTATACACATACAGACACAGACAGAGCAGTGAGACACAGAGTTGAGTGACATTGTAAACTGTGTCATAAACGCTGTTAAAGCTTTAGTGCGTAACCTTTTTATATTAATAAGCATCCGTTACATTCAAGCCATTGCCAAATGAGTTTCTACAAAGCTAATTAAGACTATCAGCTCCACACAACTCTCTCTGTATTTCTCAGTAGGGCTATGTTCAGAAGATTGTGTCGTCCGATGACTTTCACACACAGAAACTCAAGTGAAGATAATTACCTCTTCTGAAGTGTCCATCATGTTTTTTAATCCTCCGGCTACTAGCAACTGTGTGGAGGAGGGGTGGGGGTGCGAACACATAAGGCTTGTTTCATGTGGACGCACCGACAGTGTTGTTGTCATTACTTAGAATTCCTCATAGGGAGACAGAAACTACGCACTATAGCTTTAAGATATTAATAACTGTGTGGTAATCATTTGTGGTCATGGCTGTGTGAAAGTAGAAATGTGGGTAGTGGCTAAAAGAAATGTGTTATTAAGAACATGGAAGGACAAAAGGACCATATTTTACACAAAAAACATGCATGCAGGTAGATAATATTGATCACTTAAGGTGAAAGCAGTACATTTATCCATTATGTGGTGAAACTATTGTTTGCAAATGCTGAGCATGCAGATCAACTGAAGAGAAATGGATTATACCACAAAAGCAATTTGAGAAGTTTCTATGGAAGTTTCAGTACTTTTTTTCTGCTGTGAAAACTGGTTACACTAAATCCATCGTAACTGACATGAAATCAAACTGACCTCAGTTTCCATTCCCTGTGGGGGGATAAAGCTACCTTTTATTTAACAGAGGTAGCCTACATTTTGCTTGATGATGATCTTTTTTTTATTATCTAGTATTCCTTTCTCTTTTTTCTGTTTGTTTGCTTTCTTTGACTCCATGTTTTTCTACTTTTTGTCTAATCTATTTTTTTCTGCCTCATTTTTGTCTCTAAATGGTATTCTACCCCTCTTTGAGAAATAATAAAAAAAACCATAACACGTTTGATAGCCAGAGAGACACGTACAACAAAACAAACAACAAAAATGTAAAGGGAACATTCAGAGATTGCTTTGGTGCTTTTTCTTATTTAAATGTTTTTATTAAGGAATTTGATAACGGAACGAATCAGGAACAATCTGATTATTAATTATTTGTTAATGAGTAGTTGTTGAATAACTCGATTCAAGGACTAATGATGAGTTTCCAGATAACAGACAAGCCGATACTAGATTAATGAGTCATTAGCTCATATTAATATATAAATCGGAACAACGATCACTTTCTTCATGAGCCGTTCCTTATTTAACTCTTAGCCAGCCACTTAGCGGCACAAACTATTAACCAATCATTCATTACCTATCAAACATTTGTTACTAGTTGTGTGCACTCCAGGTAAGGTGATACATCATACTGAGTAGTTACTAAGTAGCCCTCATTACTTTATGATTATGACGAGTAGTTACTGTGTTTTTACTTAATTAAGAGACCACATATCAGGGTTTTCCCTACCATTATAAGGCTTAGGTACAGCACTCAAGCCATTTTGGGCACCACGTAAGCCAAAATAATGTAAAATCAATGAGGGCATCCATACTAACTAAGGGTGTACTCACACTTGGCCCAGTTAAACCGTGCCCGAACACGTTTTAACCCCAAAGTCCGGTTCGTTAGACTAGTGTGATCACTCTGTACCTTGCACGGGTACGGTGCACTAAACCCGCTTGACACCCGGTTTGATACAGAAATGAAATGCCTACTTTTTGCAGATGATCTATATATATATATATATATATATTAGGGCTGTCAAACAATTCATTCTTTTTAATCGCTGAAGTTCTATAGTTAATTGCGATTAATCGCATATTTTATCACGATTAAAATTCTATTATTTTGCATTTCAGAACAGTTTTTAAGTACATATTAACAATCGAAAGCAATTGTTACCAGTGTATCTTGATTGGGAATCAAATGAATGCAAAGAAAGTTACTTTATGAACTTGATTTTAAGATTTGTAATTATTTATTTACTGTGTAAACAAAAGAAAAATGTGTCATTATTGCACAATTCCTCCAAGTACCTAACTAAAAAACTAAAAATCCCTATCCTTACCAGAGTCAATATAGTGTTTAGTAACTCCTAAATAATTTTGATTACTCACTGACGTCCAGTGATCACCGGTTAATGAGACAGCGTTTGCAGCACCTTGCAGCAGTTCCAGTTGGGCTGCTTTCTCCGTGTCGTACAGGCTGTGTGTGGGGCTGCTGTCCCCCTCGACGGCAACGAGACAGGTCAGAACATGCCAACCGTAGTACATCTTTAAGACCCGAGTCCTCTACGATGCTGACAGGTCTGCAGTTAGTTGCTACCCGTTTCGCAAGAGCTGTAGTCATTTTTTGGTTTTTGGTTTCATCCACAGGTCAGCAAGTAGCACTCTTCAAAATACTGCTTTGCCTGAGTGGGTAGCATGCTAGTGGGTAGCATTACGTTAACTGAACTATACGCTTAGCTCCGTAGGTGGTAGCTCAAGCTTGACGTGCTTCGGTGGTATTTTAATTCGGCTTTACACAATGTGCATATGGCTTTCGACTTGTCTACTGCCTGGCCATAGAGCCTGGCCGACACAGGCAGACCTGGCTGCCTGGAGAAGACAGGCTGTGTCAGCTTTGTCCACAGAGAGAGGGGTGGAGACAGAGCAACACTTCCTGCTACAATGTAACACATATAAAGATATTAGAACACAGTTTTTAACAAAAAGTAATACTCCATACTTCCCTCCACTCCTCATTTAATTCCTCTCTGCCTTGTGGCTGTGAGCAGTCTTCTTAGAAAGGAAGATAGAGAGGATAAGTAATGTAATACATGAAAGTTAATACAGGTATAGGTCATGGTAGTTTATCATGTGTCTGTCATCCTGAACGGAGATGCTGATGAAAAAAATCCTGCAATGAAAGTCTAATTTCATTGGTGTTGAATGAAACCCTTCAATTATTCATGTAATTGTGCCTCTTTCACTGTATATAATAATGCATAATGATAAAATAGGTCACAAAAGTCACACAGCCTCACTTTCAAATATATGAATTTTTAACACTTCAGTCTTGATTTGTAGAATGTGCAGAATGAAGAAAGCCTTTAAGGATGATTCCAGAATATTTCAATTCAATTTTATTTATATAGTTTCAAATCATAACAGACGTTATTTCAGGACACTTTACAGATAGAGTAACAGAGTAACAAAGAGCATACATTTAGTGTGACAGCTGCGAGGAAAAACTTCCTTTTAACAGGCAGAAACCTTGGGATGTGGGTTTGATTTAGCTTTGACCATTGTTTTAATTGGTTTTGATAACACTGTGCTCACCAAAGTAAATGGAGAGATCTAGCAACATGGTGACAACTGAGTCTGCCATTGCAAAGAAACAAGTGTTCAAACAACAGTTTAGCCAGATTGTTTAAACAACTTTGTTTGGAGGTGCAATTGAAAGTGAGTGCAACCATTTTATCCGTAATAATCCCTTACTGCACAGGGAATGTGTGTGTGCAAACAACTATGGTAGGTTAAAGGCATAGTTCAACATTTGTGGAAGTACACTTAATTTAAATATTAAATGTGAAGCTACAGGTGGCAGCTGATTAGCTTAGCTTAAAGACGGGAAACAAGGGGCAACACTAGGGCTGGGCAATATGGCCAACATCTTTGAAATAACCACATGGTCAATCCTATTTTTGTATAACCCTGTGACGTAGGAAAGCTTTTTTGCACACCTCTTTTGTCGGGCAGGTGCGTAGGATATGATCAAAAGTAGCAGATCAGAAGCTTAGAGAAAGTCCAGCACACTGACCATTACACAAGCAATAATTTATTTAGAAAAATACTACGTTTCAGTCTTAGACCTTCATCAGTTATAACCCTGTAAAAATTGTGAATTGAGTATTTTATTAAGAACTTAGTCCAAAACTACAAAATGAGATGCAAGTTATAATAAACTGGAATTAGCTTTTAATTCTGCCCTGTGGTGTCATGACATCACAAGTTGAAAAAAGGGGAGTGTCCGACTTTGCAGATTCTGCGACAGCGCCCTGGATGTTTTAAAAAAAAAAACATATATATATATATAGATCAAATTAAACATCAGAAATTGGCTCATGGGTTATTCAGATTTATTGTTACTGTTGCTGCACAGTGACCCAATAATGCCAACATTAACTTTGGATTCGATTTTGGTTAGAAACAGAGGGATTTGGCAATTGTGAGCTACTTGTTTGATCACCCAAGGTACGTAACAGTGGTTCATAAATGAGGCAGATGAATGCGTGTATGGAATAAAAGCAGAGAGGAGGAAAGAGAAAGTGAAGGAGAAAAAGAAAGAAACTGACGGAGGTAGAGAAAGGTGAGAGGAGTGGAGAGTCAAATGTGGTTCCCATGGTCCAGAGAATGAGCTGCTTGTGCTCACATGGTTGAATGTGTGTATGTGTGCACATTTGTGTGTGTGAGTGTGTGTGTGTGTGTGTGTGTGTGTGTGTGTGTGTGTGTGTGTGTGTGTGTGTGTGTGTGTGTGTGTGTCATTATAGTCCCCCAGAGCGCTGAGACCAAAGGGGTCTCACCATGACACCTATTATCCCCCCGAAACATGACACACCACCAGAGAGAGAGACGGGAAGAGAGAAGGGGGGTGAAGCCCACGTTTCACTTGTTTCTCCCTCCGTCAGCGTAGCCTCAGCGACTGTTTGTGCGTGTGTGTGTGTGTGTGTGTGTGTGTGTGTGTGTGTGTGTGTGTGTGTGTGTGTGTGTGTGTGAGAGAGAGAGTGAATGTTACTGCATTTACCAGCATCTGCTCTCTGTGTGTTAATGTGAGTACACACTGTCTGAGACTGCACTGTAGTGTGAGCTTATGTCTGTGCGTATGAACTCCCTGTGTGCATATTTCTGTGGTAGAAGGTGAAATGTAGCAGATCGCTGCGTTGTGCCAGGTGTTTGCCTTGGCCACACTTCTAAGGCCCTGACACACATTTTACAGAGTCCATGGGGAAATAGCGTAAGAGTTTGGGGGGTTGTCTGTTTTGTATGAGGAGTGAGAACAGTTTAAAGGAAAGGAATGGGTTCTTAAATTGTTCTGTTCTCACATGATTGTCCTAAAGTCATGAAACCATGTGCTAAGGCCCTGGTTTTTGCACTACATAATAATAATCCAGGAGCTGGATTTGATTTTACTCTTCCACTTAGTCACAAATACTTTCAGGAGTTAGAGTTGTTAACCAGTGCATTAATAAACACTTAAATCTGCTTACAACTACATTATAGTGTGTTAAAAACAATTTTACCAAAACCATTTTACTTACGTGTGTTATTACCACATACATGATTTATTTTACTGCTGCTTCTACTCATGGTTCTTCTTTGCATCTGATTGACTCTGTATCCTTTGTGACACAATGCACAGAATCCAAACACCAGTAACCAGAGCACTCTGCATGCACAACGAGAGTAATTCAAAACTTTGACACATAAACCCAGTTTGCATAATCAAGTTATGCTTACTGCCATTATGACCATAAAGCAAGTAAGATAACTTGGTTAAAGTGTTTACATGACATTAATCCTTAGTTACAATAAGCAGAGTATTGCCTTAAATTACAATCAAAGTATTAAACAGCATGTAAACTGTTATCACCTCTGGATAAGCGTGTCATCTTAATGTAGATGTTATGTAAAAAAAAAAAAAAAAAAAGGGAGAGCCGGTTGTTTTGGGTTTACAACAGGCCGTGAGGTCAGTGGGAGAGGTGCTTAGGGGGTCAGGGTGCTAGAAGGCTGATTGGGGGAAATGTCTGGGTGGGGTGAGTGTGCGGTTGATATAAGTGGAGACTGTTTGGAGGGGGTTGACTTGAAACATTTTAAACCCTGGCTCCTCTCTTTCTATAGGCCTTATCAGGTTCCCTAAAGGCTGCCAGCAACAAAGCGGGCTAAAAAGTCGGCAGGGTGTAGAGTGGTTGCAGGGCTTAGAGTTAGGGGGCTAAAGTGGGTCTGGAGGGAGAATAAGGGGGGAGCAAAGAAAAAGGCGTGGGGAGTAAGAGGGTGTGAGAGTGGATATGGTAGAGGAAAATAAGTGCGAAAGGAGGAACTCTAAATAGAAGGAGGTAAAAGTGAAGTAGAGCGAGTAGATGAAGAGAAAAAGGGAGGAAATATGAAGACGAAGGCAAGGATGAAGGAAAGAAGGGGAAAGACAGAAAATTGGGGCCCATATCTGAAAGTCAAAGTAACCCCCGTCTTTCTGTCTCTTTGTCTTTCTCTTTCTTTCTCTGGGAGCCGTCAAAATAATGGATTGTCACGCTAAATGGCCGGATACAAGAGGGCAAAGGGGTTGCCTGGGCGGGGGAGCTGGGAAGGAGGGAGTAATTGTAGGAGGCGGGGGGAGGAGGGCAGTTTGGATAGACAGGGGGGCGGACAGACAGTGGAGTCGGGTATGTTTCCAAGTCAATTTATTCCTTATTATTAAGGAGCACTGCCAAAAACAACATGAAATAGTGATTGTCATTCTGATTCAGAGATCAGGTTTTCATCAGTTTTACTTTCCAGCTCTAAACTCCTTTTGGTTTTGTAAAATGACGTTTAGAAAAACAGCAGTAACCCACAGAAACCTCACATTGACATTTAAGTGTTGGGGAAAAAACAGGTTTGTTTGATTGACGACAAATATTTTTGACATTTGACAATGCATTTGCAGTGGTTTGGCTCAGCCTCTAGGTCATGTAACATTCTCATTATTATCCCAGTGTTAAAATGGCATAAATGGAGACACAGGGTTTTTGGGAAACACCAAGACCTTTGGTTTCCATTAATATTCTGGCCGGGTGCTTTGTTCTTATGAATATGATTTGGCACTCTTCTATAATATTTTTTAACATCTAAAAATGTGTCTTGGCTGTTGCTGTATTTTAAGCAGATTTTTCCTGGCCCAGCAGTATGCCAGTCATTTTGTGGATTTATAAAGCTTCTGGGTAAGATTGGCTTTGAGTTTAAAATAGGGACAAGCTACACAGCACATGCTCTCCCCATCAGTTGCAAATGAATGTCTGTGTTAATTGGCGATTTTAGACCCTTTTCTTTTGTATTGAAAAAAAAATCAATTTTAGTACTTCAAGTTAAAGTTTGCGAACTTGTCTGTTAGTGACAGAGGACAAACAATTACAGATTAAAATCGCTTGAAACAGGTTTAACATCCTGTGCCGCTGTAGCCGATACTATGCACCTGTAACCCTGTCAAGGAAAGGGTTAACAGAAACATAGTTTTGGCCAATCGAAGGTTGTGGTGCCAGACTGAGTCTCGCTCTATCTGATCTGTCAGAGGAATAGCAGGAGTGCGGTTGTGACGTTTAACGTTGCTAGTCCCCAGAGAAAGAGAAGAAGTTGGTAATTTCATGGTGCAGATTAGGACCCAAATTGAAACGTAAGCAACTAAAATTGCTGAATGTTAGAATGTTTTTGACAAAAAAGTGTCAAATTGGTCGTATACTTATAAAGTGTCAGGTTTAGTTCCATCATAGTTTTAATGGTATCAATAAACGTTATCTGACGTTGTTGTTTAGTAGCTAGCTCAGAGATTATCGGCTAATGAAATTACTGATTTAGCAGGGGGGGTTTAGCACTTTTGCAAGGCACTGTATCCATGTCACATTCTCATTAGGGGCTGAGCCCCCTAAAGGTCTGATCCTAGAATCGCCCCTGTCTGTGTTTAATAGACAAACTATGTCCTTCTCCACATGTACTCATTAACTGTCTATTCTGTGCACAATTCTATTGATTTTATACAGTGTGTTCTTCTTATCTGTTAGATTTAACACTGCCAGGTAGTTCACTTTCTGGCTCTTTGGACACTTGTGTTTACCAAACAGAGCTCCCCTGCCAACAATAAAAGCATGTGGTTATGAAAAGAATTCGACCCGCTCCATTGTCTTACATTGGACATTTTTGAGCAGTCCTCCAGAAATGCAAGCCAGAACACCAAGACAACATATAACAAAACAAAAACAC
Source organism: Sander lucioperca (assembly GCF_008315115.2). Lineage (NCBI taxonomy): Eukaryota > Metazoa > Chordata > Actinopteri > Perciformes > Percidae > Sander > Sander lucioperca. Next base: position 28,574,182 of record NC_050177.1, on the reverse strand, counting down.
CATGGCAAAAGCCAGTATTTTGTACAACAATGTTTTTCTTTCTGGTCAATTATACATGTGTGTGTGAATAAAGTTTCAATTTAATGCAGACATAGTAGCTGTTTTGCTTGAAGCTATATGTGGATCAGGCTGAAGAAAATGGCTCACACTTGTTTATTTCTCTTTTTCTCCCTCCATCTCCCTTGCAATCCTTCAAATCAATGAGGTCCTTTGATGTATATTTGATGGATCTCAATATCCAAACGTGTGTGTGTGTGTGTGTGTGTGTGTGTGTGTGTGTGTGTGTGTGTGTGTGTGTGTGTGTGTGTGTGTGTGTGTGTGTGTGTGTGGCAGGAGAAAGAGACAAACGGCTAACAAAACACATACAGTAAAGGGATACTACAGTAGATGATATATAATAATTGCTTACCATTATTAACACTCATCCAGTGGTCCATCAGTTAGAAAAAACCCCAACCCAGCCCAATAGAGATGTTATAATCACTCAACATTTGATTTGGTGGAAAGGTATGCAGTTCATATATTCATTTCCCCAACTTCCCCTCAAACAAAAAGAATGAAAATAAAGGGGAGAAGTTGGGGAAAGAAGGGGAAATACAGTAAAATAAACAGATACATGTAGGTTTTTTTTAGTAGTAGTTAATTTTTTTTTTTGCAAAAGCAGTCAATATATTGTGGTGACAACATTTGGCCACAGACAGACAGACATATAAACACCTGGCTAAGTACCTCCTCTGTGGTAGTTCCCACTACAGAAGGTGTTTACAGGACCACATTTCCCATGATGACACACAGACTCACAAGGTGAAACCATTACCAGCATCACTGTCGGGGCTGTGTCCAGGATCATAGTGCGGGCAGTAATGTTATTCTTGTTAGATTTACAGAACAGGCATGGCACACCTAATTTGAACAGGGCTGCTATATCAAAAACCTTTGACACAGTTTGAAGCCCACTATTGTTTAGAATCTGACTGCACATTTGTCTTACTACCACTTCTGGCTTCTTGTTATATTGCTTTCCACTCCTGAAACCAGCTTTCATATTACATATTCACAATATAAATCCATAAATTGGAAAACCAACGTCTCATTTTCTTCATCTCAATTTCCCAGGCAGCCCCAATTCTAACCACAGTTTTCCTAACAATTACAATTCCGTGTGATATATTGCATCCACATGCATTCACTGGGATCTAAAGGAGTCATGTTGAATATTTAGTTTCTACTTTTTTTTTTTTTTTAGAGACTTGTTGTGTTCACAGATGTGAAAGGAAAGGGTCTCACTGGAGAACCATAAAGTCTGATTTAGAGTAGACACAAATTGCAGATATTCCCCACTCTCTCGTTATAAATTCTCTGTTTCGATCACAATCTTCCTCCCCATCCTCAGGGCTTCTGATTTCCCTTGGTCTCCTTGCATACAACATGCTTTTGATTTACACACAATCCCTTGTGAGTGTGAGTGTGTGTGTCTGTGTGTTCAGTGTTTGTTTTTCCCTCTGGCCTCAGAGTGATTGTCTGCATGTTTGGGTGCAATTGTTTCTGTGAATGTACGTCTTTCTCAGCTATTTTCTGAGTTGTGAAACAGGAAGGTGAGGCTGAACTGTGTCCCATGGTGACGTACTTTAACAATATCTATTCTGCTTCCAGTGATTTGTCTCACTGGAACTGTTGGGAGAGTCGGCCAAGCATGCGTTGCATCCCCCCCGATGCTCTGTTCTGCTCTGAGAAAGATGAGATGCTGCAATACCTTTATAATGGATTGATGGGGCCTGTGGGCCTCACAGTGTTTTGAAATGCAACCAAACATGGTCTCTGTGCAGAGTTTCAAACAAAGATACTCCTTTTTTTCTGGGCATTTATTCAAACAAGCATCGACTTTTCTGTGTAACAGCTCCAAAAAAGACCAAAGTCCTCATCAAGCAAAGGTTAGCTCTGACAAAGACCATGTTTGGTTGAAACCCTGTGCAGAACAACACAGAGGTAGCATCAATCTAATCTTGCTCTTTTCTTTCCCGCAGCCCTGGACATCATGTCTGGTGTAACACCTGGTGACTTATAGCTGTGCACTTTTTACTGCTGTTGCTTTGCACAGATTAGGCCAGCCCAGCAGCATCATTTTAAGCAGGGACTTCCAGCCCTAAAAAGATTTCCATGATTGCACTTCCAATACATTTATAATCTTTTTAACAATATCTGCTTGTGTATTCCAGTGAAAACATGGTCTTTACAGAGGTCAGGAGGGCTGCTTGAAGGATTTGCTAATTTGTCATTTTGTTTGAACCTTACATTTTTATATATATTTCTTGATATGAGCTTGAATATTTCCATGACAGCTGCAATAAAAGCAGCTGACTCAAAGGCTAGTTGTGAGTTTAGGAAGAGAGAGGAAAAAAGACGGCATGGAGTAGTAATTAGTGTGTACTTTAAAGGCTCTGAATATAACAGGATGGGTGTGAAAAGGAACCTATGCATTGTCAGCCCTTCTCTGTCTCCCTTTCTCACTTTCTTTCAAATCACATTATATCAGCAAGACTAAAAGTCTATAGCTGCGCTAGCAGCTAGTGAGACTGTAATGCTAATAATAAACAAAAAGACAAAACTGTTGCGGTGATGAAAAATGGAGAGACAACTTTGCAGCCCACACAGAGACAAAAAATAGCAAACTATGGCCTAAGATTGATGCTACAGGAACAACTAATAAATTAAAAGAGCTTTGTCAGGCTCTGTTTTATGTTAAATACTTGACGTCTAAGCTGTACATTGTGGACGTCTAAGCTATACATTGTGGGCCTCAGCTATTCTTTGAGCTGAGCTGGTACCGTGCTGACTTTAGCATGTTCATATACCAAGAGTTACCATGTTTACATGTTATGTTATCAAGTATTTGGATATTTGAAGGAGCTGGAGGGAGTTTTCTTGGAACCAGGCAGTGGTGGTAGCAAGCAAAGATATAGTGCAGAATGGTTGTGTATGTTGAAAGGACAAGCACCAGTATCATTTATAGACTAAGTTGTGATCTTATATGGCTGGAGAGTGTATGGAACATGTGACTATAAAACAATGTCTGCGCCTGTCTGAATGACTGTACGGCTCCATACATGAGTTAATTATACTCTGTTGCTTTCTATATTTGAGGGCCAACCAGTGGTGCTTAGCCTAAAGGCTAATATAACAGAGGAGTAAAACAAATCTATAGATGTAATTGTCAAATATAAATTGGCTCCCCATTGTGTGCTTTTGTGTGAGGACACAGGGAGGTAATTTGCAGCCAGTTCCAGTGGGCAAAATTAAGCAAAAATAATTACCTTTTTAGTCTTTGAAATTCTGAATAAGCCATCATATTAAAATATAATTTTTAAGCTGTAATGTTTTAACTAAATTATGTCATCTGTCACACCAATGTTTTCTTGAGAGTGTAGCTGCATGTTCACAGAAAACTGCTCACAAACTAGTTTCTGAAGGAAAAATAATCATTCTTGCCTGCTGGGTGGTTTTCTTTCACTGTGATTGGTGCCCTGCATGGTGAGTCATTCCCATCTACATGTGTGCTGCTTTAGGGTCAAATTAAATACTTTAATGCCTTCTTCAAACTCTGCACTGAATGAATCCTTGCCTTACAAGGTTTGCTGAAGTCAAAATTCCCCCCAAAAAAATAAAACACAGAGGAGGGCACCTCTTTCCACAACATCTACTTCTGCTCCTCGTAAACATGTTCTCCTTGTTAAAATACCACACTCCATTAACAACTCATGGTCAGTGTGATGGAAATTGAGCAACAGATTTATGTTATGTATGTAACTGTGCCCTTCGAAGTAACTGCAATAGTTGTTACTTCAAATATAATTAACTCAAACTCGTCAAAATCAGATTACATGCTCCTGATGTTGCATGCCATGGCTCAAAAATGCTATGCCATTTTCTAAAATGATGTGTAAAGAATGTGAACAAATGAAGAATTATGAGTATTATTCTGATTATTCTGAACTTAGTTTGCATTTACATCCATAAAGGTAAACATACACTCACAATGTGTCTCTATCTCTCTCTAAACCCATACACATTGTAGTAGGTATTATTTTGAAGGCCCAACCTGCTGAGAATGACACTGTGTTTGGTTGCTTATGTGTGTATCTGCTTACAAACTTGCATGTAAGCGGTGTATAATAATGTAGTCTGCAGTAGCACAGCTCTCAGAATCTGATCTGAGGCTCTAGCATGAATTTTCTGTTTTGACAATTTGAGAATTTAAACCACGATCACACCTCTTAACACTCACATGAGTGCACACACACACACTGTCCCCACACGCATTCGCGTGCATGTGCATGAACACATTCACACAGCAAACACAAGCAGTGCCAAACAAAGGTATGGGTGCAACTGCATTAGTGCAGTCATGCACACACAGGCTTTTGCACTACAAACAAGTGTGGATTCCCTGCCAGGCTGTTGGGCTAGCTCGCTCCCTTGGATACACACACATAAAGAGGGAGAGTTTGTGCCCATCCCGTCCTCTCTGGTCTATTTCTGAGGCGACGAGAAAATGATCAAAGCTATGTGACCAGACTCCAGGAATGACCTTCTAACTGTCTCAGGTGTCTCTTATTACACACGCAAATACACACATGCATATACACGCACCTTCATTTCTCTCCTCCACATGCAGGCTCATACACAGGTAATTTCTCAGATTACAGTGGGGAACATACTCGAAAAATGTCTCTACTGTACATAAACTGCATTAATTTGTCTCTGTATTTCAGCCACATTAGTGTCTGTACACCCTGTCCCTCCACAAATCCCTCACCACGTCTGGAGTGTAGAGATAAATTTAAGTGGAGGTTGCCGTAAGGACCTGTTGGTGTCAAGTATCCCTAGCTTGCACAGCATGTCAGCCATTTTTCTTCACGTCTTTACTTGGTTTCAGTTGTGTCCCCTTCATCTACAGCTCTTCAGTCCAACCACACACAGAAACATACAAAAAATGTTTTTGTTTATTTCCCATTTCTACACCTTCTTTTTCCCTGCAGCAGCTGATATGCAAAAGATATACATGTACTGTTGTATGCAGAAAATAATTGGATAAATGCCACCCAGCTGTTGCAACAGCAATTGCCAGAGGTGATAGATTCCATGCATCCACAAACACACACATAAATACACATACACACATAAATACACACACACACACACACACACACCAAACGGCTTGATAATGTTTCAGCGCCATAATTTACACATTTTTAGTATTTGCTTGCACTAACATCTACATACCTGATATTGTTTTGCTTAAGGGTTAAACTGCACATTTGCCGACATAGTTTGATTTTTCATCGAAAAAGATTTGAAAACATTACACTTGTTGATTTGATTCAAACAATATAATGTATTGCTTATGATACCAGAGGAAGAAAATAAACACCCCAAATTAGCCACATTTTAGTTATGGCTAATTATTGTACACTAGATTACTTAATCTCATCCATTTTCATTGTCTGGTCTCCAATAATCCACACTGTCCCTTTAATCCACACTGACTTCCTTTTTTACGTGCATGAAGAGAAAAGCAAACAAGCCAAGACTCTGCAATTTATGGCTGAGCAGTTGCCTGCTGTGTAATAGAAAATGTCACAGTAACCAAATAAGGTCACAGTAGAGGAATCTACACAGTAGTAGGCTGTGAAATGCAAATATCTATCCTCGGTTATCACGCAGTAGAAAAGTAGTGTGAAACACCAAGTAGCAAGACATAAAATGTTGTATCAAGTAACAAACATCATGTTATAGCGTGATGTCACTAACAGTCTTTCACAACACCCATTAGAAATACTTTTGATGATCTTTGATGTTCAGCCTCTGCAGAAACATGAGGCTGCCAACCGTCCGCAGCCAACTGGGCATCTTACCCACCAATCCCTCATGATGGTCTCTGTTCTTCTTGTTGGCTCCCCTCATACGATCCTCCCACGAGACAGTCAGCTTTAGCATGATCACCTGTCAGAGTGTTTCAGGCAGCGGAACAATGTCTAATGTACAGTTTTATAGATAGACAGATAGATAGATAGATTCTCTGAGTGTGTGCATGTGTGTGAGGGTGTCTGTGTGCAAAAGTAAAGTCACATCTAAAGCAGTTCTATATATATATATATTCAAAGGAGATGTGACTTGTCAGTGTTTGCTCAGATTTTGCTCATCAACGCACGCGTGCACGCGCGCGCACACACGCACACACACACACACACACACACACAAACTATACGTATTGAGTTGTAGCTTAGTTGAAAAAAACCTTGGTGTCTGGTGTATCACCAGAGAGGTGTTAATAGTTCTAATGGGCTCGGAGCCAGCAACCATTCCTCTCTCTCCCAACTTGTTTTAGGCTCTTTCAAGTCTCTACTGATTGTTTTTGGCTCAACCAAAAGCAGGACCACACATAGATACTGCACCGGCAATGTTTTCATCTTCTGACCAAGAGAAATATTGCCATTGATGCACACTCACAGAATCCACACTGGTTTCCAACAGTTTCACAAACCTGCCATTATAACTTTAAAGTACAGAAAGCAATTTGTCTTTCAGAAATATCCACATTCCTCTTACAAGCAACATAACAAACAGTTCTACTTTACAAATGTATTATAACAAATAACTACTTATGTATTGTTGCATCGGTCTCCTCTTCCCCATGTCTTTCTGCATCTCCTCCCTGCTACCCTCTGGTGTTCTTTTTCCCTATCTCAGGCCTCAGGTCATGGGTCAGAAAGCACAGAGGTGATAAATGCTTCCAGGTCACCTCTCCTGTCTCTGGAGGTCAGGGAGAGGGTTTCTGCAGTGACAGCAACAATATGATCACTCCGCTGAAGCACCAGAGCTGAACCTCCTGACCTGCTCGGCCCCTCACTGTCTCTGCTCCATCTGCCTCATTCTGTTGCTTCCATCTACCCCATCTACTAAAGGTATCTGCTAAAATGTACACAAAAGGGGCAGACACGCACCACCAAAACTCAAAGCACAAGACAGGAACCTACTAGCAGGTCCTGTAAATCAGGGACAAACAGACAACAACTAAATCAAAGTTTCTAATGTTTTGTGATGCTTTTAACATAAAATGTAATGTTTATTCATGTTGAGAGTTCCACTATTCTGCATTGTTTGCATATAGACCACACACACATTCACATATGCATGAGATTGAAATGCTTGGTGTTATTTTGAGAACGTTAACAGCCCAATCTCCCTCATGCTGATCAGCTCCCTCTCTAGCTTTGAATCAATGTCTTGTACTCTGGCTCCCTGTACTAAAACTAATCTAGTTGACTTTCATAACTAGTATAATCTGATTATAAATCCCCTGGTATGGACACCACACAGAACACTGTGGCAGAGGTCACACGCTGCTTGCTGAGAAATGCCACAGGACTGTGTTCTGACTGAAAAGGTTTTCCAATAAGCAGGAGATTACACTCTGCTGCATGCGTCACTGGAAAACCGAACAGTGTGCATAGATTGTTCATAATAATTAGATCTACTTTCTTGGCCTCGATTCCCAAGGTGGCAATAAATACTTTTAATTGTTGCATGATTAATTCCATTTGGAAACAAAATGTCAGTAGAAGTTACAAATATAAGTATTTCTATCCTCTAAAAATATTTAACAATATTCATCGACAAATACAAATCAAATCCAAGGCACTCCTCATTGTAAAAGGTATAAAGGCTTTTATTTCAAAGACTCGATGAATGGAGTTCCCCGTGGCCCAAACAAATTTTGTGATCTGTAGGATTTTAACTTGTTCAACAAACAAACCAATGGAAAAGGCCCTTTTTTATTATTTATGGACTCCATTGATTTGCTCTGATACAGTTGCCCCATTCAAAACAATATACTTTTGCCTATACACACCAAACTATACAGTTCTCTGAGCTGATTTCTGTATATTCAGTGGTAAGTTTTAGCATTAAGACTTCCTAATAGTAGCTCTATCTCATGTTGAACTTAAGCACCTCATATCCTTTTCCAGTCCCTTAAATTGACTAATGTTTATGTTTAAACCAAGTCTGACGTGGTGTATTTCATGCTACAGCCACCACAGAGGAAAGTCCTCTCTGGTTTGTTTAGGTTAGACAGCAGAGGAATGAGGGAGGACAGAGAGATGGGGAGGAGTGGGAGGTGAGGGAATGATGACAGGGGAATGGGGGGGGGGGGAGAGTTTGGACAATGCTATCTGAATTTTAAAGAGGTGATAGAAAAAGGCGAGGAAAAAAGGGGAGTGGAGGTTCGGGAAATCGTGGGTAAGAAAAAAGGAGAGAAAGGTGGCAGAGGGAGAAATTGGGGGCTTGTGTGTGTGTGTGTGTGGGGGGGGGGGGGTTTAATGGGGCAGAGGGGATGATAATTAGAGGGATGAGAGGAGCGGAGGGGAAAAAAACGGAAGAAGGAACAGAAGGAAAGTGAGAGGAAGGAGCAAGTTTGTTCAATGAGGGAATGAAAGAATAAAGGAAGGAAAGAAAAAGATGTGGAGGATAAATGTGTGGAGAAGGGAAAAAGAGGTGGAGAAGGAAGGCAGGGACCTTGGGGGTTGCATTCCTGAAGTGCAACCAGCCTGGTGCTGCTCTGCTGCCCAATGTAAACACAGGACAGAGAGGTGGACTGACAGCCTGTCACAGTGACTCATGAGACAGAGATAAAGCAAGCAGGAAAGAGAAATGGAGGTGTGTTATGAAAGAATAAAAAGTGCAAAGAAGGAGAAAGAGAATGGGAGCAAGAGAGATGTGGTGGAAATAGTTTGAGACAGATATGTATATACAGAAAGACAGATTACAGTATGTGTATATCTATAATGTTAACAATATCCAATGTTAAGCAGGTAATCCTCTTGTGTCCTCTTTCATAGACTCATTACTATCATATGAGCATATCCTTTGATGTCATCTCACATCTAGTCTACAATCATCTAATTTTCCTGCACTTATTATCTTCTCCTTCAGTAAAGCAGAGTAACTCACCCTTCCCCTGGCAGGTGACCACATATTGAGGTCAAAGAGACACCATGTATCCCTGTTAAAAAGGATTGTGCTCGCAATGCTCTGAATATACATCATATGCTGAATGCATAAACATGGTTTCATTCCCAAAGCCAGCGGAAGAGAAATCACTTTTGCAGGCTGGCTCACAAATGTGATCAGTCTCAGGGATGTGGTACTAATATTTAGATGTTGTAATACACAGTACCAATCAGCCATGATAGCAGATTTTTCTTGACTCTGGTGCTAGTACGACATCTAGTGGCAATAAAACTGCATTGCAACAAAAAAAACCGAGTTGTGGTAAAGCTCTATTTCTACCCGTTTGTGTGACTAAAAGCCCAAGTCAAGTCGTAAAACTGTGTAAATTGTGTAAATACTATATAGCCAATCCACTGCAGCAGTTTAAACACCATATTCTGACCATATAGTGAAGTAAGTGAACAATTTGAGTAATTCTTCTTACAACACAATACAAGTATAATTACAAGTTTAATCTATCGTACATTTTAGTACCAAAGAATGAAAATAAGATATAGGACAGGATTGTGAAGTTATGTAAAATGCCACATAAACATGAAAAAGTAAGCAAACAGCCGTCTGACAAGAGTGTTTCTTACAGATGTAGGAAACGGAAGCAGCCCTTTGAAATGTTTGGTAATTCATTCATTCATAGGAAGGAAGAATAACAGCCTAAATTACCCAACAAGTGTAAACAGGGTAAACAACACACAATTTTATATTAAGAAAGAAAAACATAAAATTAAATAAATAGCAAAATAACAATATTTTACATGAGAATAGTCACCTGAGAAAAAATGTCAGAATTGCTAAGAAGACCAAAATATTAGTTTTAAGGGGAACGGTAATTTAATTAACAAAGAAAAAAAAACCTTTCCCTTTGTATTTAATATTGCACCTCACCTCCTAAAATACTGGAATCTATTGCAGAAAAACAGCTCTTCTGCATTCACACATATTTTCCTTGCCAATGATCATTTCTGATAGACAAAACTAATTGGAGAATAAAACCCTAGACAAAATTAGGGAACCACAGTACATTTCAAACACTTTCAAAACAAAATTAATTGGATACTGCCATGACATGACTAACATTGACTGTTCTATTATGTGCATTAAATAAAAAAATAAAACAATTCCACAAAGCTAAACACTAACACAAGATAATGTTGTAGACTGTGCTATACTTAAGAAAAGGCACAAGGGGAATTTTAAAGTGCAACAACAACAACAACAACAACAACAACAACACTATCATACTGTATTTAAAGATGGAACAGTCCAAAAGTGAAACTTACAGCATGTTTAACAGATCCCACTTCTGCCCGTAGAGGTCAGTGTAACAACAAAATATATATTTTTCCAAACTTTAAACACAGTTTTTGTTTTTACTGCTCATAGTGCTGGGAAGTTTTTCTCCACACAGAAACTGTTTTCCAGTATACAATAACAATCTCACCACAACCATTGGAAAAGTCTTTATCTATTTTATTATTATTGTTTTTTTAGAAGTAAGCTACTCTCAGTTGAATGTCGCACTGCATATCACCCGTAAAGTGATACTCATAAGGAATACTTCCTCAAACACTTAAAAGTCATTGTCAGTGAAATGTCGACAGCATTCCCCAGTGATTCTGATTCACAGACTAGTGTCAATGAGTCACTGACCACTCTGGCGGTTCCTGGCTTGTATACAGCTAGTCAGTCACAAATGTAACGTACACTTGAATGACATATAGTTTTAGTTCTAGATTCTAGAACCAAGAAGAAGAAGTCGTTCAGTCATCTTCACCAATTCGGAACTCAAGAGGCCTCTTTCCCTTCATTGCTTTCATTGTGGACTGTTGCCTCCCTGGGGAAATTGAAAAATAGAAAATATCGGGATGGATAAGGTCAGTTATACAATATTTCAATTAAATATAATTAAATTAAATTATAATTTACCGATGTTACAAAGAACATTTTAGGCAACTGGGAACTGGGAATTCATGAACTACAGCAATTCTTTATTGCAGTTGTGCCTCATGGAATATATGTATATATGTATATATATATATATATATATATATATATATATATATATATATATATATATATATGTATATATATATATATATATATATATATATATGGTAATTGTAAATATCCACTTACTCCTCACATCCATTTACTCGCCTAAAATGTACTGCTGCCGCTCCTGGAAACCAACATAGAAACTGCTGTGAGTTATGCCCAATACTGGGTCATTCATACTTCTTTCTATTTTTACAAACAGATATGCAAATGTGTGTAAAACTGCTACATTGTGACAAACCTAATATCTGTCCTTACCTCTCTGTCCCTTCTTGCATCTCCACCACAGCAGCAATACCGACACAATACTGATAATAGTGATACCCACCACTGCACAGATGGCTTCAATCACAGGACTGGGAGGAACAGGTGGGGGCTCAATGGATGCACCTTCAGATGAGAACAATGTTTATCAGTCTCAAAAGCATATGAACTGGAACAGTTGAGTTTATAACATAACCAACATGGTGTATTTTTTCTTATTGTCAAAAAATCCCATTAAAAGACCAAAACTGAGTATGTGAGTCTTCTCCACATTTTCACTACCTTGCCTGTGGCTCTTAGCTTCAAACACATTTGCTGCTACTGAAGATATAAATCTTTATAGACAAATCACAAATGTATAGTTTCATTTTTAAGGGATATATTCAAATATATTCAAACAAGAGTAAATTGTGCATTTGTTGGGGACTATTTTAGGCGCGGATTAATACACATTTGATGCGCTAGTAAGTATTTAGGGCAGCAGGATGAGTATGTGTGATTGACTCAATATAAAAGACATTGCCTATGTCCATGGTTGCAGCAGTTTTTTTTTTTTTGTGGCATTTCTTTAGGCCTTTATTATGACAGGACAGCTTAGACATGAAAGGGGAGAGAGAAGGGAATGACATGCAGCAAAAGGCCACAGGTCAGAGTTGAACCTGGGGCCGCAGCGTCAAGGACTGAGCCTCTGTATATGGGTGCATGCTCTACCAGGTGAGCTACCCAGGCGCCCCACTGAGTAGTTTCTGAACCGTAATGGAGCTCTATGGTGCAGAAGAATTGCCACATTCCTCACATTCCCAACTGCCACTTTGCCCAGCGTCTTTTAACGACGCACAAGCTCTGCATTCACATAATTTGTCAATATGGCACCTTACTGCTGGGTCGGAGGTGTGTTTATTTGTGCTTTTGAACTTAACCGCCGTGAAACAATCTTTATATGTAGTATATACAGTAGTTATATGTTGTACAGAATAAAGAGAATGTTTGTATTTGATTAGTCTAAAGCACAACAATTATGAGAAATGAGAAAGCCAAATATGTGTGATCCAGCAGCATGTGGGCTAAAGTGTGAACAAGCTAAACCACTTTAGCATTTTGCTAGCAACATTTTGGCTCTAGGGATAGGAATGTCGGTTGGTTGGTCCATTACTTTGGCCAAGATGGGAAAATCTCAACGTCAACTAGACAGATCGACAGTAACTTGTACAGACATTCATGGTTCTCAGAGGATAAACTTTAAAAATGTTAGTGATTTTTCATCATAAGGTAAAATCTGAGTTGGTCCAATAGTAGCTATTTGTCAAATACCTACAAAACTAATTATAGGCTATTCCCATCAGCCTCAGCAGTACTTTGTGTTTATTGACAGTTAGTAAATGTTAGCATGCTACCATGCTAAACTGAGATGGTGAACATAGTAAACACTATACGTGCTAAACATCATCATGTGCTCAAAGCACAGCTGTGCCTATTTACATTCTCACAGACCTGTTGGCTTGTCTTGTTTTTAAGCTTTAAAATCTCTTCACAGAAACTTTGAACTCTTCCGTGAAACTCAGATACTTACAGGATGTAAAAGAGATGCAAAAAATTCCCTCACATATTCCTTAAACAGTAGCCATCTAAGGGGATCTATGCCAAGGGGTTTCCGTTGCCTTTCACACTTCCCAAAACTTGCCCATTGGGTTTAAAGCATAAAACATATTTTGGTGGAGAAACCATTGGGACTGGTCTTTTTTGAGTTTTATTACTCACAGACTGAGAACTTGTCTGAGCTGACGTTGCCCACAGAGCAGCTGATTGATGTCGCTCCATTGGAGCAGTTGAAGTATGCAGTGCTTGAGCTGTTGACCATCATGGTTTTTGGATCGCTCATTTCACTGCTGTTCAAAACGTTCCACATCTGACTCTCTGGTACGTTCCAAGTCACCTTGTTGCCTGGGTACCCACAATGTGAAGCACATGTCACTAGGCAACTGTGATGGTTTTCATCACTGTAGCGCACTGTGAGAGCAGGTTTACTGTAGTTGGCTAGGAGAGACACACAGAGAAAAAACAGCACTGTCAGGAAGCAGTAGGTTGCATTTCCAGCATGTCAAGGGTTCTAAAAATAGCCATGTTTAGTTAAACAGACCATTCATCTTTTTAATGATAGAAGAGGTTTTCATAGAGCCTCCCTAAGTCCAAGATCACAGACAAATCACCTTTACTGAGAGAGTGATGGATTAGCAAATATTTTTTTGAGAATTATACTGAAGGGATTTTAAGTCTATTCATAGGGTGGCCATGTAATAGATACCCTATTGAGAGTTTAGTTAAGTCATTTCTGTTAAAGGACATGTTGGGATGGACTCCAGACTGCTCCGACCCTGAATAAATAGGCTTGGGAATACACGTTACAAATTGGTCTGTGAATGAGATCTCCTTTACCTCAAACAGCACATCCCACTTCAACAAGTATATCTGACAGTAAAATCAAGGTTTAATACCTGCATGGCAAAGGGTTTCCTGTAGACCTAGCTGCCAAGGTCATATGCACAGCCTACTCCTGTGTTCAAATCTGGCTCTAGGGCTCCATGGCATTGACTTTGTCAATTGGAATTGTCATTGCAAACGTTAAAATGTCTATGGTCGAATAGCTCAAACATCTGAGATTGTGCAGGTATTTGATAAGTGGTAACTCAGATAAAGATTTTGTCGCATTAATTAATTTGGCACTACTTGCACTACTATCAGGAGGAAAAACTATTCTTCACCTATGATGTTAGAAATAATCTGACTGCCTAATTCAGAATACTGTCTGTATATGGTAAATGGACTGCATTTAAATTGCACTTTTCTAGTCTTAACGACTACTCAAAGCGTTTTACACACTACAGGCACCATTCACCCAAATCACAGAAACATTCATACACTGGTGGCCGAGGCTGCCGCCACCTGCTCATCAGATAAACATTCACCCACATTCACACACCGATTTCGGGGTGTTCCAAGGACACTTTGACACATAGACTGCTACCACATGAGCCACAGCCGCACATACAGTATTTTTCTGGTTAGAAACAAAAACTCTGAACAACTTTAAACTCAAACAATCAAATACATTTTTAAATGTCAACACACTCATACGTACATACCTGTGACACTGAGATGTATGACTTGTTTTTGAGTTGCACTACTGCCACTGTACTGGAAAAGGCACTGGTATTCACCACGATGTGAGACGTTCAAATTGTACATGTGCATAGTTGTCTTGTCGTGATCCATTATGGTGTTCTTCCATGCCAGCTGTGATGTATCTTTTGATTCATAGTAGCCATTCACAAATATCTCGCCCTTCTGAAGGTACAAAAATTTTAATTCTTGGTTGGCAACGGAGCAGTGAAAGGTCACATTTCCACCAACCTCCCCTCTGAGCTGATTCAGAGCAGCACATTCTGCGGAAAAAAGTAAGAGTAACGGGTTAGAGCATGCTGGGAAATGAAATTGTCTTCAGGAATATTATCTTAAATTATAGGCAAATTGTGTTTCACAAAACGTCTAGGTAGTATTTTTGTAATGTACACTATATAAATAATACACCATGAATGTTTAGTTTCCTAACTGTGGATTTAAAATCTAAAGGTATGTGAATGAAGTGTAATATAAGAAACAAAAATAAAATAAGTAGGGGACAAAAGTTGTTTGCAGTATTACTTAGGTGAGTCAAACCATTGCTTTGTTATGCTTTATGTAATTCAGTAAAACCATTAACAATATGGTTTGACATCTTTATGATTTGACTTGAAATTTATTTTATCTATTTAACCTTTATTTTATCAGGAATACTCCTATTGAGATTTAGAATCTCTTTTACAAGGGAGTTCTGGCCAAGACAGCAGCATAAAAAGTTTCACATTAAAGAACAAACAACAGACTTAAAACAAGACAGCAAATTGCATCAAACAGTGGATTAGAATAGAACAGAATAGAAGTATTGACCCGGCAGGGCGTCATTCTTAAGATATAACCAAAAGTAGTAAAAAAAGAATAAAATGATACATAGTATCTAAAAGCAGCATGAACAGGCATTCATACCTACATACATACACAGCAGCATGAGCAGGCATACATACATACATACATACATCCTTACATACACAGTCACACTTATTAGCAGTGTTCAGTAACAGGACATGTACATTAAGTGGTCAAATAGCCCTTATATACTTAAACCTAAGCAATATACGTTGCGTAAACAGTTCTTAGTTTAGGCTGTGGGTGGGTGTGAAGGTCAGGGATTTTTGTTTAAGCTTTTTGAAAGCTCCTCTCTTATGACGTAGTAGACAAATCTCAGTTCCTCTTTAGACTCTTTTGCCCTTTGTGTAAAATACACAACTAGTAGTGTCCTTTTCATGTTTTACATAATCTAAAGGTCACTTTATCGAAAGTGACGTTACAGTGAGCTAAAGATTTTACTTTTCATTGTCACCTTGTGTGTCTTTGGCCACCCCATTAATGTTTCAGTGTTTAAAGCTATAGTGAGCAACTATTTTACATTCAAGCCATTGCCAAATGAGTTCATACAAAGCTAATTAAGACTATCAACTCCACAAAACTCTCAGTATGGCTATGTTTACAAAATGGTGTAGTCCGGCATCATTCGAGCGCAGCAGCTCGAGTGATGCGTTTTACGTCACCGCTGAGAAAGGACAACAGCAACGTTCAGCTTTGGAGATGAAGCTGGACATAAAAATTACAAGATAATTACCTCTAATGAAGAGTGCATCATGTTTTTTTAATCCTCTGTCATGCGCCTTGCGTCATGTGGATGCGCCGACAGTGTTGTTGTCATTACTTAGAATTGCTCATGGGGGTGACAGAAACTACGCACTATAGCTTTAAATGTTGTGATATCACTAGTACTTATTCCTTAGATAAATAATTGATTTCACTGTAAAACCGAGATGAGGGTGTGTTGTTGATGCACTGATATGCTTACCTGTGACAAGAATGTGCCACGTCAAAGTCCCAACCAGAGCCAGCAGCTGAAAGGAAAGCCTTGGGTTTCTTGAAAGACATGAGGAAACATATTCATTTTTTACATGGTTACCCAGGTAACGCATTACAGTGACACAAAGATGCATACATACAATTTGATAGATAGCAATACGTCATACTTAAATTCCCCTGGCCCTGCGCCCATAGAATTCAGCAGTGTGAAGTCATAAGATTACAGATAAAAAATATTTATTACAGGAAATAAATGTAACTCTCAGTTATCAGTATCCTTGCTCCTTTATATACTTTGGTTCCATGTTGCTGTCATGATTTCTGGAGCTTCAGTTGATGACCCTTGACACAGGCAGCAATAGCTCCACTGAGTGATGCAGGGTCACAAACCCTGTTGAATGGATATTTTTGGTTGTTTCCTGACAATCCTTTGTGGCTGACTTACAGTCAGACTTGAATGAAGAGGACGTTTAAATGAGAAAGTGTTCAGTGACTTGTCTTGGACCACATTAACACTAGTATGCAAACAATCTTAAAATAGACTCCAAATGAGTCACAGCATTGCAATGTCTACTGCTGACATTTCAAAATTATGATCAGGTAATAGAAAATGGCAGGAGTACTTACAGAAAATATCGGGGGTTGCAATGTGATGCCTGTTGAAAAGACAAACAAGTTATTCACTGTGATAGGATAGAATCCAGAATCCTATTAGGTCATTGGGGCATTTTCTCTAAATTTTTCATAAATCTAAATTTGTTTTTGACTGTTAAAGTTAGTTGTAGTTGTAGTTGCCATGTGGGTGGCTGCAATAGAAAACACGCCCTACCAGTTCCTTTTCAAACCACTCCTGATTTGTTTAAAATTGACATACTTTGAAAATTGTCTTGTTTGTGGAATCTGGGTTCATACAGTCAATCTATACACAAACAAAATCCCATCTTATCTGAAATTTATGACTGGCCCTTCACAGTCAGTCTTGCGTAGGAAAATGGTTTCAGTCATCCTGAAAGGAAACATCCAAACAGTGTTTTCAACAGACACCAAGCTAAAGGAAAGTCACTGTGATCATTATCAAAGTCTTCCTCTACCTGCTCCAGAAATCTGCCTTTCCACTTCAGACAGTGCCTTCTAGTTTTCTACTATATTGTTTGTGATATTATAGAAACCAAGTGCTGAAAGTATCAGTTAAAGCTAGCAGTTAGGTAGACCTAGACTCAGGAAATTCCCAGACAGAAAACAATAACTGAATTAGTATCGTTGGAGGCTGTAGTGTAACAGGATAAGGAAAGTACATTTACAGTATTTATGACACAGGCTATTTTCACTCTTGAGAAAAGCTCCTTGTACTTAAACTCTGCTCTTAAAACACAAATTCACAGAATATCAAGTGCTTTGCAACAAAAAAATAACCTTCCATACAGGGAAAACACCACTGCCATGCTTTGTAATGATCAGTAGTGTCAACAGAAACCACATGTAAGGGAATTCCCAAGGGCCTTATCATTATCTAAAGTACTGTATTGTACATGGGGTTTAGTTACAGGAAAAGTGATACCAGATGGATCATAAAAGTCATATGAATAACCATGGAATCCTTGATTTACTGGGAGGCTAAAATAAACAACAGGCACCATGTCTTCTTCAGTGTTAATTGAGCGGGATATGGACATTTTGATAGAGGGTTCGTTTTACCCTCATTTCTGTGACTCTGTGTCTGTTTGTTACACCAGCACCAATTCTATAGTAATTTTCCGATCTAATATAACTACTCTATGCATTAAGTACTGCCTTTGTGAGAGCTTATGTAGAATTTCTTCGACAACCACAGAGAGGTGTTGATGGAACTCTATGGCAATTCTGAGGCTATACTTTGTGGTTTTAATGTATTGCACAATACAATGTATACAAGTTAGTAAACTTAAGAGAGCAATGGTAAAACAGAGAGCATTGATTTAGCATTATGATTGACTGTGTGTTATGTGCGTTTGCGCTCTTCTATCACTTCTTTCTACTATCACCAACAGTTATAGTCAGACGCTTGCACAGTGAGGCTTTATTGGTCAGGGGATTCCCACATGAGGTAATATGATTTACAAATCATGACTTGGATTGTTAAGAGGCAATACAACGCATGCCTGCCTTCAGATAAGCTACAAAACCACAAACCAGTTCCACACATTCAATTATTATCATCTCACATTGAGTTTCCTTCTTTGTAATGTGGGAGCCAAATGATACTTCATGTGGGTAAAATAGAGGGGACTGTAAAGATTTTTTGTTGGGTGAAACTGACTTGACTTGAGGTGAAAGACTTGTGGCAGTAGAGGTGTGTATTTGTTTAGCTGCTCCTGCTACACCCCTTCAAGAAAGACAATACACAGGCTAACTTTCTATTTTCTTTCTGTTTTGGGTGACAACAACTGGATGACTGTTTCATAATCAATTCCCATTCCGGGAATATATGTATCCTCAACTCTAGTCACTTGGCCACAATATCCTTTTTACTAAACCAGTCATACATGAAATCAGCAAATACATGTATTTACAGAGACAGTAGGGATTTACACTCTCAGCACACTTGATATAATTTGCTCTCTCTCTTAACACATTGTTATACACACAAAGCTGAGTAAATGTCCAGGTTTATTTTTAATCAGCAGCACATATTTGCCCATGTCATTCCTCCTGTAAGATAGATCAGTCTTGCAGAGGCTATACAGATTTTCTGATATGCATGCAGGTTTTAGTTAGTTAGTACTCATGGCTAAAACTTACTAGATTTTTGTGTTACTACTTCCAGTGAAGATTTTGAAGCTATGAGCCCACAAAAAAAGAATAGCCTTATTCACAACAACAAACTAAATTGTTTTCAAAAGAAACAAGAAAAAGGAAGAGGAAACTTACCATAGTGCTGTGTGTCTGTGTGTTGAAGTATCAAGCATTGAAGTGAGTGGTGAGTAAATACGACATGTACTTCCTCTGCAGATGGGTGGAGCTGAATGAGTCATTTGACCGAAAAAAAATCCTTTTTATTGAACAATCAGCAATCTATGCTAAACAACCTGATGTCAACCTGAACATTTAACACAGTCCCGTCTTAGTTGAACAACACTTGCATCTTTGATACAGCATAATAGGCTTTTTTCACAGCAGGCATGTTGACTTTGTAGTGACAGTAGGAAAAGCACATGTGTGATTAATAATATTAACAATGGCTCCATTCTATTCAATTTCCCCAGTAAGCCATGACAGTGTTACAGTGAGCCAACATGCATAATATCAGAACCCTGAAACTGAAGCAGCTAAATGGAATTTAGCCTTCATTCATTTTGTTATTTACACCTGTGCTTTTCCTACTGTGACATGCCATGTCTTATGTAAAAAAAGGCATGTTGTAACAAATGTAATATTTTATGTAACTAATGTTTGTTTTGGTGAGATTCAACTTGCTGTTGAGCAGCTTAAAGAGGGCATCCACAGAATTGTGTGGGTGTGAGGGTTGTGTGTGCGTGTGTGTATATTTGAGTGTTGGTGACGTCATCGTCATGTCAGAAGCTCGATGAACTTCCCTATCTGCTTAACAATTCAGTGTCACCTGACTATGTGGTATGAATTCTTTGGAAGAAATCACTATCATTTAACATGGCAGACAATAGCAGTGATGTAGCCATACTATTCTGCTGCTATGGTTTTTTTTGCATGCTGTGTATCAAATGAAGTCACAACTGACAGAACTAAGTACATAACAACAATGAATGCTCTGAAAGGGAAGAGGGAACTAAATATCATAGTTAACCTTAGTTTAATGACACGGTCAGCCACTATTACACAATCTTTGGACATGAGACTAGGTATGTCATAAAATAATGTTCTATTGTGAAAGCATAGAGTCTTGGGCAAGGCAATAGTAAACATGCCATCTAGTGTGTTTCAGGGTAATAAATCAAAAAATATTTATACTTTTTGAGCTATAAATGTAACCACTTGAGCCACTAAGAGCAACTTTGAATGGTGGAATACAGCAGTAAGATGCATAATATAAGATTGTAAGAAAATGTGAGAATGCATTATGTGCAGTTTATTTATCCATCACAGCTAATATACTCTTTCACTTTGTAGTGCTTGGTGTAATAAGGGTGCTACAAAGTGTGCTTAAATGAGTCATTTTTCCATTTTGTTTCTCAAATACAGGTGTTCTGCTATTTTAAAGTTGATTTGCTCGTAACTGAACTGCAGCTAACCACACAGTGTTTCACATACAAGTTTTGTTCTTCTGTCACATTCGGTAAAACATCTCTTCACTTCTGTTTTTCAATAACATTGTTTTAGCACTTTGTCTAATGACAAATATTAAATTAAGTGCTGTAACTATCCATTTTCATTACCTACTGCTGTTAAAAATTGTTTCATAAGAAAATATAAAGCACTGCATGGTGCTGCAAAGTCTGCAGTTGGTAACTGTCAATTAGCTATCTGTGTGTCTCTCGGAAGCTCTAAATTTGATGTGCTCCAGATATAGTAAGTGTTATTATGATTTACCTCTTTTTATCAAGCAGGCTGTTATGTAGTAAAGGTTTGTCAGTCTGGGAAAGTTATTCCCACTCTAGGACCTAGAGAGCATGTTGCTGCTTTAGTAAATTTGATGAGTGTGGATTGCACACACAATTGGATTGATAGTTCAAGGGGCAATAGCAAGCAGTGTTATTGTTAATCCTGCTTGTCAACAATAAAGATAAAGGCCATCATACTGATTTCCTGAAGCTTTAATTACATGCAGTTAGGTGTGAGGATGCTGTGTGACAACAGAGTTTCCCTTCTTTCTATATGGTCAGTGACAGAAATGAAACTATCAAGGGAATCCCTATTCTTAAGTTGTTTTTTTCTGTCACATTCGGTAAAACATCTTTTCACTTCTCTTTGATTTAGCACTTTGTCTAATGACAAATATTAAATTAAGTACTGTAATTATCCATTTTCATTACCTACTTAATTCATGTTTATCGTCATTCAAAAAAGTTAATAATTTGCAAGGTTCCCAGCTAACTAAACTGACCTGAATATAAGAAGTGGAGAGTGTCCACTTCTGATTGAGTGATTTTATTTGACATTTGAGGAATAAAGATTTACATAATAAAGTGTTTCTTACCCACATGCGTGTTAATGTCACCCAGTGTTAGCTCAGTGAGATTCTCTTTGCTTTTTCTCTTTGCTCTAGTCTTTTCATAGCTCCTTGTACGTTCTCCTTTGACACTTTTATTGACCTTGTGATACTTTTTCCAACGAAGTCAAGGAAACGTGTTTGGAAAACCAAACCATAGGTTTCGTTATTATACATTTGTAGCCACATTTCAGATTAGGTCTATCCCAGCTGGGTGGAAAGCAGGGGAATGTCCCTGAGCTCAACAGTGATCGCCCACTTTTGGAATGACTCCAGTTCAGGAAGTGATTTTCCCCCATTCAAATCTCACTTGATGTTTCAGAAAAATGCTTATAGAGTTGTAAGCCTGCAACCAAGCCATCCAGCTACGAGATGAAGCATGACCATAAAACATTTGATTCGGTGCAAAAGAAAAATTTGAAAATGGCAATTAAGGCAAAGGTACAAGACTGTGTACATAAACTATCATAGACTTCAATCATAGATGTATATATACTGTATATATCTATACAGAGTTGGAAGTTGTTAATGAGTTTAAATACTTAGGCGTGATTATAGACTTCAGACTCTCTTTCAAAAACCATGTTAAAATGATATCCAATAGAATTAAATTCAATCTTTGTAAGTTTAAGCAAATCAGAGGATCTCTGTCAGATGCAGCTGCCCTGATGTTTCTGCACTCAAT
This sequence comes from Sander lucioperca, assembly GCF_008315115.2. Classification (NCBI taxonomy): domain Eukaryota; kingdom Metazoa; phylum Chordata; class Actinopteri; order Perciformes; family Percidae; genus Sander; species Sander lucioperca. The sequence continues at coordinate 28,551,956 of NC_050177.1, read as the reverse complement.
GATACTTTCACACTTGAACTACTGCATCACCAGCTGGTTTCTCTTATCATCATTGCAACATCTTAGAGAAATATAACTTACTGAGTTTTGATAATTTTTGTAAATTTTCCTCAATGTGCTTAATTTATAAAGTACTACATGGCCTGGCGCCACCTCCACTGCTAGAGTTTATTAAATACAGACAGACTCGGATCTCCACTGTTGTAAACAGGGACTGTGAGGTTCCATTTAGAAAATCCTCCTTCAGCCATAACGCACTATCTATTAAAGGTAGTGCATTATGGAACATACTAACCCCAACTATAAGGGGATGTCCCACTTTGGCCACTTTTAAGAGCCAAGTAAAGTTGTGACTTAGAGCTAACCAAACGTGTAACCACCTCTAACTGTATGCTGTATTAGCCCAGTAGAGCATACTAATGAATTGTGTTTCCGTTTTAACACCTACTAATTAATTGTCCTGTTTTTCTTTTTCTTTCTTTCTGTTTCTCCTTGTTTTATATAGCAAATGTTACTATTGTATATCTTTTGTCATTTTTTTATTGTAACTTCAACCTGCCTAATGGACTACAGATGGAAATTAGCCCCAGGGCTACAATCTGGCATTTTTACGTGTACTGCTGTACATGTTCACCAATGTGCATTGTCCTGAAATAATAAAATTAAATAAAATTAAAAGCAATTAAAACAACAAAACCAGTAACTATCAGGTGAGACATGTTAGACTATTGTATGTGGAAAGCTAATCTAAAGAGGTGTGTTTTGATTAGTGTTTTGAATGTGTCCAGGTCAGTACAGTCACGGATGTGTATGGGTAGGGAGTTCCAGAGGGAGGGGGCTGCAATGGTGAAAGCTCACCATTGCAATAAAATGTTGCATCTTTGGGGGGAAAATGCTGATTACCAGGAAACTGTGCCAATCCTGGATTTAGTCACAACATTTAGGGAAGACACAGTAAACAAGGAATATGGGGGTTTTCCATGTGTATCCCTGACAAATTTGACAAAAGTACCCAGAAAGTAGAGCCTCCTCCTCACTTGCCCTTGACTCACCCCTCTAATTTCCATTTCGCCTTTCACACCACATTTTAGTATATTACTAGATATCTGGTGTCCTTTTGAATCCTTACTGCCAAATGCTACCAGTAAAGATATTTAGGACAGAATGTGTTATAGTCATTCAGTGACATCAGGAGCTGTGGCATTCTGAATAACTTAATGTGGAAGTTAACACCCACAGGCTTCCTTACATCCTTGCTTATGTGGTGTACAGGAATCTGTTGGCCAGTGGGCAGTATGTGGGAGGAAAGGCTGTGAGAACCAAATGCCAAATGGAGTTAATGAACAAATCAGTTCTCATTATTCTCTGGGGGATAAAACTCAATCTCATATTAAATACTAGCAGCTTTCTTCAGTAACTTCCTGTCTGAAAAGTCTCCCCCTAAACTGCAAACACCCAATATATTTGTTAAAAACAGTTTCACAAGAAAATAAAAAGCACTGCATGGTGCTGCAAAGTCTGCAGTTGGTAACTGTCTATAAGCTATCTGTGTGTCTCTCGAAAGCTCTAAATTTGATGTGCTCCAGAAATAGTAAGTGTTATTATGATTTACCTATTTTTACCAAGCAGACTGTAAAGGTTTGTCAGTCTGGGAAAGTTATTTCCACTCTAGGACCTAGGAGAGCATGTTGCTGCTTTAGTACGTTTGAGGAGTGTGGATTGCACACACAATTGCATTGCCCAATAGCAATCAGTGTTATTGTTAATCCTGCTGGTCAACAATTAAGATAAAGGCCATCATACTGCTTAAGCTTTAATTACATGCAGTTAGGTGTGAGGACGCTGTGTGACAACAGAGTTTCCCTTCTATCTATATAAGGTCAGTGACAGAAATTAAACTATCAAGGGAATCTTTATGAAGTTTGTTGTGTGTGTGAGTGTTAAAGGCCATTCTTTATTATCTGACATTAAAGCCCTGTCTTGAAGAGGGGCCCTATGTTAAATTCTAGTTTTTAGACCATTATTTCAATTCATTATTTGTTCCTACATGATGTATATTCCTGAAATACATTGTATTAAAAATAAAGTATCACACAGCAAACATGAGGCCAGGTTATAAATCCATTATAGAAATACTATACACAATGAACACAGATAATTGTTAATAGGGACACAGCGGGTCGTGGTAGGTTAACCCGTCCCTAATTACAGAGACATTTTGACATGCCATCATGGGCAAAACACAGGTGTAAAAAATAAAATCACTGACTCACTGTACACTGGTTTACTGGACACATGAATAATACAGAGCCATCGTTAATGTTAATAGTATCACATGTGCCACTGTGACAAGTCAAAATGTCTGCTTTGAAAAAGGCCTATTGAAGTTAAAGACAACGTGAATATACAATTCATAAACATTCAGAAATAGCCTACAAGTATCTTAAATTAAAAACAGAGAATTGTCCATTATTGTTGAATTAAACATCCCTGACATGATACAATCTCTTTTTAGAAGACACGTACTGACATGACACAATCTCTTTTTAGAAGACACGCACTACAAAAAAGGAAACAGGTGTCTTGCTCTTTCTCAGTTTCTTAGTTTGGCAATGCTGATCGCATGTGAGCCATAACATTTGTTACATTCATTCGTAATACATACCGGTGCCATTCAATTACTTTGATACCATGAGCAACTGCCGCGACCTTAATGTATTGTGGTTGAGTTAGATTGTGGTTGAGTTAGATGATGACGAAGACATCAGGAAGCTTGATGAACTTCCCTGTCTGCTTACCAGCTCAGTCTCACCTGACCATGTGGTATGAATTCTTTGGAAGAGATCACAACAGTGGTATAGTCTACGATTGTTTTGTGTAAGAACTGTAACAGAATCTGTGTTGTGAGTCACCCAGGAACAACAACACAGTAGCTTGGCAGTCATTCTCTGCAAATTTGAAATTAACTTATTTGAATAACTAAAGGAGATATGAAATGAAAGCGAATTTAAACTACACTCTTTTAGTGTTTTCGTGAGCCTGTATTCTGCACTGAATCCATTCAGCCTTTTTTTCTTATGCAACAGTTACTTTGTATGTAGCTTATATATTTGTTTTTCTGTATTTATTGTTTATTTTATGTTAATGTTTAATATGATTGTTTGTTTGTTTATGAATGCACTGTCCTTTCACCAAGGCAAATTCCACATAAGTGTAGGCCTATTCTAAGTAAATGGCGTAAGTTAATTACGTAGTGTTGTAGTTCTGCTGTGTCACGTGGTACAATGGATCGTAGTTGCTACGGTACCCACGCAAGCATAATCTTGGAGACACACACACAGGCACGACAAACAGACTGCTACAGTTTCCCTCTATGAATTGCGTTACCGAAAGCTCCGAGTAGACTATTTGGTGGCAAAACGGTATGAAACCAAGATTTCTTTTAGTGTGCTAGCGTGCTAAGGTCAAGCCAGCTAGCTAAAATGTTTAACTTTTAACACAGAGGCGAGCTAATGTTAGCTAACGTTAGCCATAGCTTAGTTATAATGCTGCACCATAACTTTGTAGGCATTATTTTAGTCCTTCCTATGTAAATGGAAGAAGCTTATCAAGCATGCTGGTTTTATAAACTAACGTTGTTTCAGCGCTAGCACAAGATAAGATAGTAAAGTTATAACGTTAAAGTTAAACAGTTTAGCAGCGATATCAGCACTGGTTACGTTAGCACTGCCCTACGCATCACTTTAAAGACGGGTGGGCTTAAACGTCAACGTAAGTTACCCAACCATGTTTAGGGCAAAGTAACTAACGTTAGTTATAGTTGCATAGACAGTGAACCGGGAAACTTGAACTGGTCATGTGATTGACTGAAGCTAAGCTGGTCTAATGGGTCTAATACGGGTCTATTTGTTTCTAGCTCGGCAGAATGCAAAGTTAACTTAAACAGCGTATTAGGTTAAAGCGTAACCAACACTAGGTTCAACTGAAAAGCCTGATATGGCCGCAGTTTTATTCTTGATGCAGTAGTAATTAGCATGGATCTAAGATGGTTACACTTATTAAAATGAGGAAGGGTTGACAATAGAAAATTCCCAAGTCTAAAGAATCTGTAGAAATAACCTTGAGGCTTAAAAAAAGATATGTAGTAACTGTTTTACACAATAGCGAGCATTAAGCCATATCCCTCCCTGTGATTCTTTACCGTGTTGTTTTCTGTTTACTATAGCTTTCTCAGCATCAGTACATCATTGCAGCTGAAAGATGCCCCACGGTTTAGATGATGCTCGCAAAAAGTTTATCCTGACCACAACTGGAAACTTCTATGGGATAAAGCCTTCGTTGTCCCTGGCTGACAGCCCAGCGCTCAATAACTTCTTGGACGATGGAAATGAATTTGTCCTATCCATCAGCAGACATGACAATGACCTTCACTTGTCAGATAAGGTAACACAAATGTTTAAAGCATCATTACAATGTTACATTTTACTAGTATGGAGCAACATATCCATGTGAAAGAATTTCCCTTGATTCTAAATAGCATTTCCTTAACAGATTTTCACTGTATTTGTGCAGATCATGCAACGTTAATCATGCATCATACTTAAAACAACAATTGACTTGAAAATAAAACAAAAAATAAAAATAAATCTTATTAAACATTTAATCTTCCTTTGCCAGATTGATGCATCGGGGGACAGCAGAGAGAAGGTGTTGGTGTTCTTCAAGCTGCATCCCACAGTGATCACAGAAGACAACCTTCACCAGAGCCTCCTTGTGTCGTCCATGCTAGAGTCTCCCATCAACACCCTCTACCAGGCCATAAGACAAGTCTTTGCACCTGTACTGCTGAAGGTGAGCCTGTGTCTGTGAATTAAATAGATGCTTTTTGAAAGATGTAGGCTTTAGTAGTAACATCAACCACAATTGAAGATTCTGCTAGACCACACAGCCAACAAAAATTCAAAGCAAATATTAGGATGTAACATTTATGAAGCTACTATTTGGAACATATTTCAAGTTGGAATTAGTCAAAACTTTTACTATACTATTTGTAGTTAGAAAAAAACACTCCTGTTGACTATTAACATTGAAAAGGAGAGATAATTGACAGCAAATTATTGTAAATAAATACTACATCACCATTATGAGATGTGCATACATAATTTCAAGAGTTTTGGGGTGTCCAAACAAGGCAGGAGAAGAGAACAAGACTATTTAGTCTAAAACTTGAGAAAGTGTCTCTTTCTTTCACCTTTCTCGAGGATGAGCACTGGCGTTCAGCATTTGACCCTAAGCTGGCAGGCCTGCTAAGTGAGCTGGAGCTTGGCTTAGGCTCAGTGGTCCGCCAGTCTGGAGCACAATCCTCTGCCGAGAGGGGCCGCAAGGAAGAAGATGTCCTTGGTATGCATAAATATATTTTTGCAGAAATAAATACACATCAGGCCCATAGTGTCTACAGAATGATCATAGGTAAAAGATATAAATTATAAAATATATATGAAATATCTTTCAAATAGTTGGATTTTGAAGGGACATACAATAATCATGCAATTTGGTAAAATATCTTGCTAGTATGTATAAAAGGATAGTTAATCCTTAACAGTGGGAGCTGTGGTGACATGCTCTCTCAGCTAAACTGTAATGGCAGCTGCACCTGAATTTATTACTGACTTGTAACCTTTTGGCTTAAGACTATATACAGTACTGTTTTCGACTAATACATGTGTGTAATCTCAGTACGCCTATCACGAAAAGTTAATTAGCATTACATTTGTTCACTTCATAAAGTGAAAACTCATAACTGAATCTGATAAAAACAAGGATACATTATAATTTTCAAACAATGTACTTGTTTTTTCCACTCTATGCAGGCATCCTGATTCCCAGTGATGAGTTCCAGTACTGGGATGATCTCTCTGAGTCTGCGGAGAAAAACAGTGTGCGAGAAAGGGCTACGTATTTCACTGAGCAATTTAAACACATAAAAAAGGTATACATGCAAACATGTATGTATCAGGACTGGCAACATGAACAATCTAAGATATTATGTTTACTACATTTGGTTTTTGTATGTGTTCAGGGTGGTTACTAAGTAAATTACAATTATTGAGATGAAGATCAAACTATAATCTGTAACTGTACTAAGCAATAATTCTACAGAGAATTTGTTAAAAGAAAGCCATTACATCTTGGTACATTTAGTTGTTTTAAGTTTGAAAACCTTGAAATTGTGAGTCTCAACATTAACATTATTTTACAAACTGCTTTGAACAGTGTTAAATAATTGTTCTAGAAGTTGATATTTCAAATTCCAGTGAACTAACTGTTCCTGAACCAACGATGTGTCTCTTTGTGATTTCCCCAGGAGTATGGTGGTCTTGATAGCTTGTCTATGCCTGATGTTGGGGATCTCGTGGAACAGAGCAAAGACACTCTGGATGATGTTTGGAGGCAGACTGATTTTGAGCCTTATCCAGAAACACGCATGGTCCGACTCATGGATGTTATCGGTGGGACTCTCTCACACATTCACAAACGAAAACCAGGAAATGAAAACAAATATTTGCTGATATGGTTTTTAAGATACAGTGTGCGTCAAGAGTTCTGATCATTTTGCTACTGTGGTTGTTGAAAATAAATGCAAATTTTTGAGAACTGAAACCAACTTTGTTTTCCGAGGAAATCCTGAATATACATTACTCAGTGTATATACAGAACCTTGTTTGTATGTTGGTGCATCACTGTGTTTTGGGTGCTTGTGTATGTGGCAATTTTGTTGTCTTTTCTTTTGTTTGTGTACAAGGTGGAACCCTTGGAAGATATGTGCAGAGAAAGCTAAGCGGTCTTAAAATTTTTGAGGAGCCTTTTGTATCAGTGAGGGAGAACCTGAGAATGGGTGTTGCCATCTGTGAACAGTGGGTGGTAGCCTGTGAGCATCTGACTGGACAGGTATGGAATAGATGAAAAAAGGCATACAGAATGGTCTCAAAAATCAATACCTTTACCATTTTCATTTCATTTTCATTTACATTTAAACATAAATTGTGACTGAAAATCTATCTGACTGAGATCATCTGTTTGATTGTGGTAAACACTGAACACATTTAATGGCCTTTATTCTCAGGTGTGGAAGAGACATGCTCCACACCCCTGGAAGGGAAACAAGCACTGCCCGCAAACCCTTCATTGCCTTGCAAGAAGATTGGATGAGGTAAGATATGGTTCTAATACAGGGTCAAGGAAACACTTTCTGTAGAAAAGACGTTATTCAATGCATGCATATTTCTCTTTTTCACATGACATTGTGCTACACTGGTTGCATCACATTCAGTGCTTAAATATATATCTGCATATCTTTGTTGTCTTCTCTTTGTTTCTGCTTGTATGTTAAAGAGCAGACGTCACATTTAAATGGAATTTCCACTTCATGTTTTTTTTGAAATCAGAACAAGGAAGGAAAAGTGAATCGTAAATGGATTAAAACAGAGACTTGTTAAGCACCTTGTTAATCCAGAAAGTAATTTACTCACATTGGACATTAATGAAATGTTCATTTGTACAGATCCTAACTTTTGTCTTTACTTAAATTGTGAACCTTTGTGGGCTTAAAGGAGCCTGTGCAATTGGACAGCCTTATTAACCCGTTATGACATATTTTGTTGTGAAACGTAGTTTATGAAGAAGTGAGGCCCTGAATTGGGACATGGCCTTTGATAAACTATGTTCACCTAATAGCTGTTTGTACGTGCGTGACATTGCAGACCAGGATAATTCCCTTGTAACCTCTGTAGACAATTGTTAACTGTGGTACAGATCTATGATGCTGTTAAAACCTTACTTGACCTGGCAAAGTGTTTTTTACTACAGACTTGGTAAAGTGGCAACATTGATCCAGAGGCATATAGCCACTGTCACATAAAAACAGATGGCTCTTTCCGCTTTACAATAAATTGTATAATTTCCCTTATGCACACTTATGGACATCTCTGTTTTTTAGGCTGTCCCATACCCATACAAACAGCGACACAGAATTAGTGCCATAGTCTGATAAGTCAGTCACAAATTGTAGTTCATGTTGATCACTCCTGTGAGCCTAATAACCAAAGACATCACTAAAACAGTTGATATAGATAACATGTGAAAACATTATTTATGTCTACCAGGTTGTGACTCTACGAACAGTTCATGAGAAACTGCTGCATCTGCTACCAGGAAGGAAGCAGCAGGCATTGACTTCAGATCGTGTGTTTGAGCCTTTTTCTGGACTCAACCCTCTGCATTACAACCCCTACACTGAGGTTAGTTGTCGGAAATGGTGAGCGTGCACCATATGTGTATGTGCATGTGAGACTTCTGAATTACCTTGTTTGAGCCTTCCTCGTGCCTGTACTGTAGGTTTCTCATTGCGTAGCTGCTTGATTCCACTTTCAACAGATTACTGTCCCATCTAAGGGGATTCCCAATCATGCTCACACTTACCAGCTACAGCCAACTTGTGAACGTTTGGCTGATGGCCACAGTAAATTTTCCACCCACCTCATCCTGAAATGACTATGATCCAGTGTATAAGCATCTGTCTTGCAGCTCCAAACATTGAAAAAGCAATGATGGTTATTTGAACATTTGAAGTTTCATCTTCTACACAATCTATTTAGGAAAGGATGAAAAATTCCCCCTTTAACTTACAGTATGACTTTTTGTTGTATGTTTTTTTAGCCTCTTTGGAGAGCAGCGGTGGCTCAGTTTGAGCGCCTAATGGCTCCGTCAGAGCAGGAAGTCGCTGGCAGACTAAAGAGCTACATCGCTGATGTACAGGACAATCCACAACAGGTAGTGACACACTACTTCTGCTCAGGTTGTAAAATATTGTGTGTGCGTTGATGTGAAAACTTACCGCATGTGCCTGCGGATTTGTTAACTAGCTGTTGCAGGTGTTTCAAAAGCACAAGGAGTTGATCAGACGTCCGACCATCAGCAAAGAGCTGCAGTCAGAGAGAGAGACCCTACTGGCCAGACTACTGGACTACAATAAGGGTACACAGTTCTACCTCAAGGCATTTATGTCTAAAGGCATTTATGTATCCTGGTTACTGGTCATATAATCAGCATAATCTTACACTAGCTGCTAGGAAACTGACTAAATCACGGTACAGGGACCAAAACTCAGTGAAAGGTAATCCCACTATATCATTTATCCCAAAGAGAGATTTAATACAAATTGAGAAGGAAATAAAGCAAACAAATTGGAAGGACACTGTTGAAAATAAATCCTGTGAGCAAGCATGCAATGAAATAATGTCAGCCCTCAAATATATTATATCAAGATATACAAAAATAATGGCCAGGAAACCTAGAGCTAAACATAGATTGCCTTGGTTTAATAGTAATCTCTGGGAACTAATGAAAAAAAGAAATGCCTCTCTAAAAAGGTTTCTAAAATCGGGTTTAACTACTGATCATCTAATCTATAAAGGTCTGAGAAATAAGGTTACAATGCAGCTTAGAAAGGCTAAAGCATCCTTTTTCCTTGAAATCATCAGAGAAGCAAAAGGGAATAGTAAACAACTATGGAAGAGCATTGACAAAATAACTGGCAAGGACAAGCCCAAGTATGTTATGTTAATAAATAGTGATATTCAAAACGATAGCCTAGCTATTGCAACAGAATTTAACGATTATTTTTGGAATTCCGTGGAAATACTGGGTCAGAATTTTACTAAAAAAACACCTAATTACTCCTTAGTCTGTGACAGTGCTGATTTTATTATGACACCCACAAACGATATAAAGGTTGGTAAGGTTAGTAAGTGACTTGGGGAAAAAGTGTTTGCTTAATGCTAAATGTAAAAATGATCTGTATGATATAGGGACGGTCAGTGTTGACACAGTTGTTTCCCATCTTTGACCCCTCTCGACTTTATTGATTTTCTAAGGCCTGAAGACTGACTTTGAGAGTCGATGCCATGGAGGCCCTGGAGACAAGTCTGGGCCACTTATTGGCAGGAACCTTCCTGAGGTGGTCAACAAAATTGTCTGGGTTCGACAGATCATACACAAGGTAAGTGTGTGTGTGTGTGTGTGTGTGTGTGTGTGTGCATCCTTAATGTGACTGACCACCAAATAGCATGGACCTATTTCCATGTATAAGAGAATGAGCTTTCATCATATAGTTAAACAGATGGTGATCATATGAAATGACAATAATAAATGATAATACAACAACAGGTTTCATTTTGATGTTACAAATACATATTCCTTTTTTTGTATTCCTTTGCTTGCATTCTTACATTAGGTTGAGGACTCTGTCCGCATAGCGGAGGCACTGCTTCCAGACCTGTCTGGGTTCAAGGGGTTCCTGCATTTCTGTGATGACCTGCTGGAAGTTCTGAGGGCGTATGAACAGGAACAATTCGAGGACTGGTCAAGAGATTTACTGTCCGGACTGGCTGACCCAAAGTCAGGGATCAGGTTGGAAACACTGCACACTGTGACCTCAACTAACAAGAAATCCAAGAAAAGTTCAGAGCAACACTAAATTTCATCTTAATTGTCAATTAAAGCATTCAGGTCAATTTATATGTCACAGTGTCACATGGCACTTGGGTGTTTCTTGGATGGCACTAAACATACATTTTCTTCAATAAAATCCTTTTCATTTGTGCATATATATATATATATATATATATATATATATATATACTCCTGTTTTCTGCTGTTGTTCTTTTCGTTTATCATTACCTCATTTAGCACATTGATCAAGGGCTATCAGTTAGAATGGGTGCTAGTTCAAGTGGATCTAATTATAATTCTCTCCCTCTGTATAGTCTCCAGGCCAGTAACTGTGTGATGGACCTGGACCATGTTGATGGCAGGCTAAAGATCCAGTATTCAGACAGGCTGGTCAGTCTGCTCAGGGAGTTCAGACAGCTCTCTGCCCTGGGCTTTCCCATCCCAGCCAAGATACAGCAGGCTGCTAATACTGCAGACAAATTCTACAGACATGCCATTGTCTTAAAACAGGTGAGAGTGTAGTTCAATGTAGGACACACAAATACATTTTCTTTCCTTTATTTAATGTCTGTCTTATTATTTCTGTTTTAGCTTGTCTCAAGCTCATATTGTAACAAAGTGTTACTGCACTGTAGGTGGCCCATTTCTACAACACCATTGACCAGCAGATGATTCCCTCTCAGAGACCTATGATGCTTAGTCTTGCCCTGGCCTTTGAACAGGTCATCAAGGTACTGCATATTGCTGGAAATTATCGGTTTTACTTTATGTGCCTTGCACACTAAAAATATTGTTAGAATTATATTTTTATAGTTCTGCTTTTCTTTGTCAGAATCCTCGTTCTCAGTCAAAGGAATCGGGCGGTAAACTGCAGATCACCTGGGACAACCCCAAAGAGTTGGAAGTTTACATTGCCAAGCTGCAGTCTGCTGCTGAGAAACTCTCTACAGAGAACAGGAAGTTACGCAAATGGCACACTGACTTCATTGACAAGGTTGTAGCATACTGTTATATTTTGACTATATTTTGAGAGCTGGTTTGATGCAAATGAACTAACACTGAACTTAAGTAAAACAAAATGTATAATTTTTGGGAATCGTGCAACAAATTTACACAAAAAGCTTATGATAAATTACATTAAAATAGAAAAAGTAAAATAACTGAAAAAAAAAACAGAGACAGAGAGCAGTGGAGCTTTGGCAGCTAAAATGTGACATACACCTCAGACCCACAAGAATGTGCAAAGTAGCACTACTTTGGACTGTCTTTGACTTTGAATAAACAAATGACAATTCCCGAATTTAAGGACGTTTCAGAATCCCACACATGCAAAGCACAACCAGAGAAGAAGTGCAGACAGAGCGTGATGCCACTTATAGGCAGGCTATTTATCTTATAAAGCGAGACGTATCTATATGTGTGTCCGTGTTTGGGGGGGAAGGTAACCTGCACATCAGCAGACGCCACATGCAGAACGCTTTAGAACAGCAGGGGGGACTCTTTTCCTGCTATTGTATTAAATTGCTGTGAGCTGGCAGAACATAATGTAGCCTAATCTCGGACATTATTCCTTCAGAGCGCTGTGGAAATGAACACCTCTGCTGAAATGTTAAATTCGTTAACGATGCAACACGAGACAACACCGTCTCTCTCTCTCTCTCTCTCTCTCTCTCTCTCTCTCTCTCTCTCTCTCTCTCTCTCTCTCTCTCTCTCTCTCTCTCTCTCTGCGCACACACACACACACACACACACACACACACACACACACACACACACACACGGTCCGGTTCTGGTGGTTGATGAACGCAGATATGTGCTGATTAGCTCTCATAACGGGCCGGGTGGGTAGCGCACTGCCATGAGTCCATGACGCTAATGTCTGATTACTCCACATTTTCATTGTGATATTTTGTGATTGTGATGACATTCTGAATCTGCAGTGTTCTCTGTCAGGTAAATACAGTAGTACAATGTCTTCCTCTGATGTAGAAGTAGCCTACACTGTAAGTCAGTAGTAGGCTATACAGTGGAGTTGCATATTAGGTGGTTTGGGGTCCTTCTGTAAGTCATTTTGGGGTACAATTTTTTTTTTTTTAAACATGTATTTATTGAAATTTGTATACATTTTACAGACAAAACAGTACAACAAGGCACATAACATAAAACAGAAAAGAGACCAAGGATCAAATGTAGTAGCTGTAGTATCCACAGTCATAAATCTGTACATCCATAGGTGTATGCTTACACGAAAAACATACCGCCGTTGTTTATCTCAACACCGTATAGTACAGATGGCACACTACAGGCATTAAGAGAATTGGGGTACAATTTGGTTTTGATGAATTCTACAAGCAGCAATACCACAGGCCAAGTAATCGCCCGTTTTAAACAGGCACATTTTCAATGGGCACTGCACTAGTTAAACTAAAAGCACTAAAATTTAAAGATCTTGTTGACTTTAAAACTGCACAAATCATGTACAGGGACCATGTACATGTAGGACCAGAAACATTTTTTTTTTAACTTCTTCCTACTCCCTTTTGAACATGGGAATTTCTTTTGTGAATCACTTACAATAATTTTGGAAGATTGTGCTGAAATGTACATGTTCTTATTTATCTGTTATTTTTTAATGTTATTATATATATTTTTTTTTAACATGTTCAAAATAAACTAAAGACTAGACTTCAGTTATTTTACTAAATGATTGAATACAGAGGCAGTTAATTTGAAATGATTCGTTACAAGCACATTACTTTAGAATCATAATTGGAATTTAGTAACTAAAGTCTTGTTTTTTTGTCATTTGTTGCACACCTCTGGGTACATTTCTCAGGTGGTGACACTGATGAATGTGGACCTTCTGAGACATCAGCAGCGGTGGAAGGATGGCCTTCAGGACCTCCGTACTGGCTTTGCCACTCTGGAGGCTCAGGTATTGATAACAGTTTTAGGTGTCTTTGCTGCTGGCCTTCATATAATTTAAATCCACCTATTTGTACTTAAATTATTTCTATATTCATTTCTATAAACGTGATAGGAGAAAACACCAGGTTACGTGGGAGCACTGTGCTTACTGCGATTATCATTGTAAATAAGCATGATATGAAATTATTTTAGTACTCAATACTTTTGGAGGGAGAGGGAGGGGATTTATTTTTTCTAGTGTGTAAAATTTCTAAATAAGTAACAAAATGTGGAAATTGACAATTCGGACTAATATTTTACTGAAATAAATGTTTTTGTTATTACACAGAGAGTAAAGTACAGAAAAAAAACCAACCCTAATGCGTATTTGTGTTTAGGGCTTCAGGTCTGATGACATGCGCGCATGGCGTCAGCACTGGAACCATCAGCTGTACAAGGCTCTTGAGCACCAATACCAGACCGGACTGGAAGCTCTGAACAAGAACTTGCCTGAAATACACATAGACCTCACTTTCAAGTCAGTACACGCACTTTCATTGGGTCCACCTTTCTATCCTACTCTTTATGTTTTTCTCCTCTCACACATATGTAGTATTTCCCTGTTATCTTGAACCACTAGCATCAACTTCTGACTTTATTTCCCAACCCCTTGATTCTCCCATGCCATCATTTCTCTTCTTGCTTGTTTATCTGTCTCTTTCTTTCTCTATTTCTCTCCTACAACATTATTGATTAGTGTTGATTAAATACATTTTTTAACCTTTTTTTTTTCTTCATTTTTGCTCTTCTTCTTGTGAATAGGCAGGGTCGTTTGCAGTTCCGTCCTCCATTTGAGGAAGTGCGAGCACGCTATTTCAGGGAGATGAAGCGGTTCATTTCAATCCCAAACCAGTTCAAAGGGGTCAGTGCCCAGGGGGAGGAACTTATCTTCGGTGTCATGATTGATAGAAATGCCTCTGGGTTCCTCACCATCTTCAGCAAGGCTGAGGACCTCTTTAGCCGTCTGCAGGCTATACAACACAAGTTCAAGGTGCCTGAACAACAAATTATTAGTCAACTGTCCAAAAGCATGCGTATAATGTTAAGAGAAGTATACCTACACAAAATGAAACAATTAATTAATGCATTGCATTCTGTGGTAAGCCTGCTGCTCTTTGTCACTGAAGAGATTTGAGTCTGGTCTTAGAGGTCCATGTATTTTACATGAATGTTAACTTATTAACCTTTTTTAACCTTTTGCTTATTGAAGCATTGCAATGACCCATTGCTGTACTAAATTCTTTGAAAGAATGCAACTTGGATTAGTCAGGCTTCTCTATTTATATACTGAGGCTCTGTTGTTTTCATTGTCAGCATTTCCCCCTGTTTACACTACCCCAATAGAACACTGAGTAGCACAGTATATTACCCTTTCCCTTCTGTCTGCAGCCATGCATATCTAAATCGTAGGGGAAAGCCTCAGCCAACACCAGACTTCTCTTTTATCTCCCCTTTTCTTTACTTCTGTTTTTATTGAGTCATCTTGTTGTTACATGCGGTTTCTGTCACATTTTACATAGAAACATGTAAAATTGGGAAATAAGCACTGCACCCAACTGCTGGGATTTTGTGTGTGTGTTGTAGGAGTGGGTGGTTCTGGGACAGGTTGATTTAGAGAAGTTAGTGGAGAAGCATCTGATCTCCGTGCAAGACTGGGAGAGAAACTTCAAGACCCTGAAAGCCAGTGGGAAGGAGTCCGAACGTCTGCCTAGGTATATATCACACATAATAAACAAAAGTAAACATCACAATACTTCTCAGTACAAACTTTTTAAAAACAATGTTAAAAGTTTATATTTATAGTACTTTTCTAAACTACATATTAATTACAAAACAGTGGGGGGGAAAAAAACACGTAATCTGGAAGCCCGAAATTTAACCAGGATGGTCACCATCATCCATTTTAATATCTAAAGACAGATCACTTCACAAGAGTGAAGCATGGAAAGGTTTGTTTTGCTTCTCTGCTATGATTTAGCTTTTGTGAATGTCACAGAAGTTCTTCTTTAGCCATTTGTACTGTAGCTGACATTTTAGTTTTCCTACCATTTTTCCTTATTCTTTCCTTACATCATTGGTTCGCTTCATATACATTTTACAACAAAAGAGTCACAGGCACTGATCCTCTTCTTCTTCCTCTGTCAGTCAGGAGAAGGTAGACTGTATTACAGTCAACTGTGAGCCAGTAAAAGCTGTAATTGATGACCTGATCCAGAAGCTGTTTGACATGCTGCTCTTATCACTCAGGAAGTCTATACAAGGTAAAAACAGACAACACAATTGTCTTTGTTTTTACACCTTAACAACATTAAAATTGTATTTATATAAAGTTATTAAAGTAATTTACACCAATCACATGCTAAACATTTCAATTTCTTTCTCTGTTCCTATTCATTTTACTTTTGTTTTTCATTCTTTTGGCCCAATGACATCCCCTTGCTCTTACTTTCTCTTTCCTTTTCTGTTGCCTTTGTGTGTGCCATTTCCCTTTTGCTTTCAGTGCACACCCAGGCCATAGACAGTTTTGTTTCAGAGTCAATGGAGGCCTTGTCCAATCGACCAGAGAGCATGGAGGAGATTGGTGCTGCCAGTGGCAAACATAGTCAGATATTAGCCCGCAAACCAGAAGTAAGACAAACATACTCCTCTGGCCAGGAACTTTCTTGAATGACTGTAGTAATGCTTGGTGATTTTAGAAATAAATGTTATTTTCTTACATTTAGTCAAATCTTATGTTGGTTTTTAAAAAACTTTTCATTTTTCTACTGCAGCTACGAGGAACTTTCAGTTTGTGTTGATTCTAGCGGGCCCTTTGGACAAGAGCAGTAGTGTTTTTACCCTACCTGCTGTCATAAAGATATTTTTTCTAGCTGTCACGAGCCAAAGCATTAGCAAGAGTTTGTTGTAGCAATCAACGTAATAATAACTAGAACTGCAAGCAGTTTCTTTTCTGTGATGGCCCTGCCCCAGTATCAGCCATAAATAACAGATAACTTCTAAAATAAAATAAAAAATACAGTTAGGTCTGTATAAGGAAATCTCCTGCTACCTTTTACCTGGCTGGATACTCAAACACAGGCTTTTCCAGTGTTACACCAAAATATGTGACTGCAGGAAAAATCAAACCCAGGCAAAGGCATTAATAAAAACTATATAAAATAGCGCTCTTTTCACTGTTAGTGTCGATCGATCGAGATAGAAACATAGAAACATTTAAAAGTTCCTCGTAGCTACTTTAATGAACTTTTCATATCATTATATAAATTACGTTGGCCGCTACTGTCAATAACATGACATGCCAGGATTCATAAGGTTATGGGCATTATGCTGTATGTCCTGTTATATTTCTAATGTTTGACATGAAAGTAAACATGGAAATAAACTAACTAACTATACTGTATATATGTATATAGATCCTACCTCAGTTCCAGTGTGCTGAGGAGAAGAACCGCTTGCTGCGAGCAGTGGCTGGGGGCGGTCTGGACTCCCTGTCCTCACTGAGGGCCAAGTGGGACAAATTAGAGCTTGTCATGGAGAGCCACCAGCTCATGATCAAAGATCAAGTAACAGAAACTCACAAACGCGCACATGTTTGATTGTGGTTATAAAACTACATCCCAATTTTTTTGTAACAGCAGCTTTCTGCTATCTAAAGTCTCTTCTTTTCTCCTGTCTTTATTCTCCTTTGCCCATTTACCTCAATCACCTTCCTTTTTGTCTCTGGCTGTGTTCTTGTGCTACTTGCTTACTCTTGTTCTGTTCCTCCCTTAGGTGGAGGTGATGCGAATAAATGCAGCTGGTCGTATCGACGCCTACAGGGCAGATCTGGAGCGGTTTAAAGCCCGCTGGGACCAGCTGAAGCCTAAAGATGAGATGCTTGAGAGTGGTGATCACGCTGCCCTTCTTGCGTGCCTCCAGACCATCAGGGACAAGCAGCAAGAGTTCCAGGAGCTAGAGTTTGTGCGCAGTAAACTGCTGTAAGTTCTTTTTAATATGCTGAATTTCTAGTGTTTTCTTTACTGAGAGAGTCAGGGGAGCTGATAAGGATGTGTATTGCCTTCATCTTATTCGAACATGCTGTGGTTAGATAAAATGTGGGTATGCTGTGGCCAGAAAATAGCTTATATACATTCATTTGATGGGATTGTTAGTAACTTTACTAAATCTGATGTGATGAGATTATAGCCATTTAGACTATAGCCAAACGTTAATAATTCAGATAACTATACACTATAAAAGTTTGGGACTCAAAAGGAAACTGCATCCTAATTTTATTTTTTGAAACCTTATAGCTCCTGCTTTCTGTTATCTATACATGTATATTTTGTTCTATTCAAAGCTACTCAATATTATAACTGATGCATTTCCAGCTACACACCTAACCTGAAATTACGAGAAATATTAGGTTATTCATGGCCTCCTCCCAATTACATTACAGCCCAGGGCACCGTGCAGAGCAAGCGCCCCAGACTAGAACTTCTATGAAAGCCTCATGTTCACTCTCCTCTCCTCTCCTCTCCTCTCCTCTCCTCAGTGAGGACTGTGCCTATTTTGACCTGGGCTCTCCAGATTTCTCTCTGGCGGAAGAGACAAAAAGAGACATGGAGGATTACAGCCAGATGTGGGGTCTGTATGAGGAGTGGCAGCAAGGCTTTACAGAAAAGGCCCAGGAGGACTGGATCACATTCAGGTAGGGGGTTAAGTTTAGGCCTGCTGTAGATGGATTTCAAACTTCTTAATTTGGAACTGTTCTTATTTTTTTGTCACTAGTGTGTTTCTTTACAGTTGTGTGTTAAATGTATGTTTCTGTTGTTTTACAGGAGTAAGACGTACGTGTTTGAGGAATTTCTTTTTACATGGCAGGACAGACTTAGGAAGCTGGAGCAGCCTACTGCTATGTCTGTTAAACTGCAAGGAGAAGTGGACAAATACAAGGTAGACAGTAGTACAGTTGGTGGAATAACATATAATCATCTTCTTTTAAGTTTGAGTATATTTATTATAGACTACAAATCTCAAGCAAGACCCTCAAGCAGGGCTTAGAGTCTACAATGTTTATTAGACTCAACAATGCACTTTGGACAATATACTGACAATTCAGCTATTCTTAGAGCCTGCAGGGTGTTGAAATGTTAGTCAGAGTAGCATTATAAGAGAAGTCAATGAATCACCAAATTCAAAAGGGTTTTTTTTATGGGGAGCAAACATTTGTTCAAAAAGGTCATGGCAACTAGCCTTATGCAATATAAGTTGTGCAAGTAAAGACTTTTTGTGTAATTGTGGCACTATAAATCAATGACATGGTCAAATGATCACCAAAATCAAAAGGGTTTATCATGTGGCGACCATAATATGTACAGCAAATGTCATGGTTCTGAATGTATGTTATACAGTAACTATATAAAACAAAAAGAGAACATCATGTTGGAAAAACTGTAGACGAATGGTGGTGGTTGAAGTATTGTTTTTGAAGCAAGAATTGTTTTGCTTGTAGTCAAATTGTCATTACACATCTTTGGCTAGTTTTGAGTACTTTTATTTTAACACTTTTCTATCTGCATGTCTAGAACATGGTCCCAATGCTGAAGTATGTGCGTGGGGAGCACCTGTCCCAAGACCATTGGTTGGACATGTTCCGTTTGCTTGGCCTTCCAAGAGGGACAACTTTGGAGAGACTTACCTTTAATGACCTCCTTGGTGTGGCAAATATCATCATAGAAAAGGCCTTGGAGCTCAAGGTATGTGCACACACACTCATGCAAATACATATACATACTGGGTCATAGCATGCACTTCTATAGGGACACACACTTCTATAAATTGTTGATATTTCATTTTGTCTTTTTAGGTACAGGACTATGATTGATACATTTTTGTTATGGTTATCAACAACAATACTATGTGCCACTAGGGGGCAGCAGCAAGTAATAAATTGCTCATGTATTAGTACAGGAAAAGCTCATATTCACATACAGTATATAATTAAGTTTAGCATGTAGATGAAATGTAAGCATTTTTTGTGTCTTTGAAAAAATCCAAGACATTTTTTTAAACTGCTCTTCTTGCAAACTTCACTTATGTAAATAGATCTTTAACTGAATCAGAAAACAGTGATATCTTGGACTTAGATACTACCTATCAATCAGGCCTGCTCGGCCAACCCTTTTGTTTTCATTTTGATCTCAGATATTGCTTTTGATATACAGTACTGTACAACGCAAACATTTTGTTTACCGTAGTGTTTAGGCCATTAAGTAATGATTTAGAGAGAGAATATCTATATCTTCATAGTTTGTTCTGGCTTTTTGAAAATTTGACTAAATAGATCACACGGGTGATACAATGCTAAAAGGCCTTGCCCACCAGCCCAGAGGAGTTATACAGGTGGATCTTTTAGGATGTTGTACTGGTTTTATAAAAGTACTGTATTTCTTTTATTTTATTTTTTTTAATTTAACCTTTATTTAACCAGGTTAGTCTCATTGAGATATAAAATCTCTTTTTCAAGAGAGACCTGGCCAAGATAGCAGAACAAGTTTGTTACATATAAAAACAATTTACAATCACAAAACAAAAGAGCCAAAGACATCTCAAGTGCATTTCAATTAAATAAAAGTACCAGTAGTTAAAACATTTGCACGTGTACTGCACTGTATATAAGTGTACTGTATATAAAGTGGTGTGTGTGTGTGTGTGTGTGTGTGTGTGTGTGTGTGTGTGTGTGTGTGTGTGTGTGTGTGTGTGTATCCCATTTAGGACCTAAACAGTCGTGCTCAGGCAGAGGTGACAATCAGAGAAGCACTGAGGGAGCTGGATTTATGGGGAGCTGCAGCTATCTTCAACCTCACTGAGTACACAGACAGTAGCAGCCGCACTCTCACCCTCATCAAGGACTGGAAGGATATAGTCAACCAGGTAGACACAGAGGCACATCGCAACTAACAAATATGGATATGTATAAACACAAAACACACTTGTGTATTATGTCACACTGAGTCAGGGTTAGTCGTAGGCCCTAAAGCTTAGTCAGCAAAGTAAATTACAGTTTGTTGTATCTGGTTATAGTTTAATTAGCCAAACTTTGGCTATAACCGACTACAAAGCAAATAGCATCCACCCAAATGAGTTGATGAAATGTTTTTATTTCTACATTCCCACTAACTGCTCTGAGCCTGCCTGACATCCCTGCAACCAAGGGATTCCTCAACATCTGCCTACTGTTTTGATTAACTGCCAAAAATCTTTTAGCTTTTTACACCAAATACTTCTTTTTTAATATCCCTGACATCTGTAGTAACTGGTAACATGATTGCCTTTCAGCACATGGCTCCTCTGTGATAAGAAATCTCATCCCTATTCAGCCTGATCCTGATTTGTTCTACTGTAGTTAATGAATCTTTTCTCTGTCAAGATTTTATTGTTTTTTAAATAAACTGGACTTTTTCTTGATGATTGAATCCGGGCTGGCCCCTAGATATACATGAAGTAAATACAGTATATACTGAGAAAGTGTGACACAGGATGTGACTGCTTTAAGGTATTTGTTCTACATAACTTGACCAAGTTGTTTATTCATAGGATGGGGAAGCTGAAAGCAATGTCTCAGCATTGGTTATCTAACGAGAGAATGCCGTAAAGTTGAATGCAGGCCGAGAAAGACTCATTTAAATGTTCACTTTGATGCACTAAAAAATGTACGAAGCAATTTAACACAGCAGTTAAAATGTGAGAGCTCAATATACCCATGATTTTATTGGACAGAAATACAAATAACTCTGTTGTGCTTTTCTGATTTAAGCGCTGTGACAGAGGTCATTACATTTTTGTGACGTTTCACATTATTTCACTGATAAGGTGCATACAACAACAAAACCCCAGTCCAGAATCCTTGCTGGAGACCATGGTCTAGTCAAAGCACTTCTTCTGCTCTCTTGACATTGTCCCAGCCACATACTTTAAAGAAGTTGTTGCACACAGTTTCTGTTCTTGCTCAATTTAAATATGTGGTTGTTGAACCCATTTTGAACAACCCCCTCTTGATGCAACAGTCCTGATTTAGCTTTCCTGTTTTGTACATTAGGACATACTGTATGTACTTTCTGAGAAATGTTAGTCGTGATTTAGAACTGGTCATGATGCAGAGACCACTTTACACGATATTACTGGGGCAGCTGACACTGATCAATCCTCTATTTTAGTTATTTTGGATAATGGAATGAGGGAACATGTCCTGCTGATTTAGCTATCTTTACACTGGCTACCTTTGAGTTTTAGAATTGATTTTAAGGCGCTGCTTCTACTTAACACTTCTAACACGCATCTGTGCCTGGTCCCTAAGTATATTTCCTCCCTAGACATATGTGAGCGTGTCGGTGCCTTGTGGACCACAAGATGGTCTGATATGGTAAAATGTAAAAATATAGTGATACAGATAATACAGAAACAGATGATAGCCTGATTACTGAATGACGTACTGTATTTCTTTATAGGATGCCTCTTACATGTTTGGTATGTATTTATATATAAATGTATTTGAAGTTCTCTCTAACGCTTTACCTTTAAGTAAAGGTGTGAGCCAAAACGCTTGGCTTTGACTCAGCATAATGCTGTTTAATAAGATAGTAAACAAAAATAAAGTCTACATGCATAGCAATGGTTTTAAAAAAACATTCCATCTTTTCAGAAAGGCTCCTTCAGCTGTTTCTCCCATTGTTTCACTATTTTTTGATAATCATTATTTAAGGCAGGTCAATTAAAGTGACCACTTGGTAGATAGACTTAGAAGGCACGTAACTGTCTTCAGGAAAAAACAGGCATATCTACTGGCACCATTAAATGAAACGTTAAGGATTAGCAAACATTGGCTTTATCACCACTCTGTGCCCGTCCAGGTGGGAGATAACCGCTGTCTGCTGCAGTCTCTGAAAGACTCTCCCTACTACCGCAGCTTCCAAGACAAGGTCAGGTCAAGGAATCTATGAATACACTTTTATACTCATTAAGTGCTTCATTTATATTTTGGGAAAAGTAAATCTCCCCAGACACTTTGTTTATTAAATATACAGCATGTGTTGACTCAATTAAATGAACTGCTGTAGTCTTGTATTGTTGCATGTTATTTGTGGTTCAACATTATATCAATATTTACATATCCTAATAACGAGCACTAACCCATGTTACTGTATTTACTCTGTGTATGTCCAGGTCAGTCTGTGGGAGGTTCGTCTATCAGACTTAGACGAGTACCTGCTTAGTCTGAATGCCATCCAGAGGCGTTGGGTTTATCTGGAGCCCATTTTTGGACGAGGGGCGTTGCCCCGAGAGGAGGCCCGCTTTAAACGCGTTGATGAAGATTTCAGGTACTGTGTGTGTGTGTTTGTGTGACTGTATCACATAAGCAGAGACCAAGAGAGTGCAAGCACACTACTCACTCCCAGGAATTCCCCTGTCTGAAATGAAGCACCATCCATCAGATGTGAATATATATACCCTCAAATTTGAAGCTTAAAGTTGGCATTTAAACCAGTCATTGACCATATCCACTGCTATACCTGTCTCCTAAACCGCTGGTCATTTTCTTTCTTGCTGCACAGCACATATGTTTTGATGTACTATTCATTTTTTGTTTAACTTTCAGGTTTATTATGGCTGATATTCAGTATAACACTAGGATCGAGTGTCTTTTGCTGGGATAAATGGACAAATATCATTTGTATTACAGGCAGAATGTGTTTTATGCACATTCAGGAACAAAACACTTTCTCCATATGTGTAACAGGTCTATAATGTCAGACATTCAGAGAGACAACCGAGTTGTTTCTCTGAGCTCGAGGGCTGGCATCAGAAACTCCCTGGTCACCATACTGGATCAGCTGCAGCGCTGCCAGAAGTCACTTAATGAGTTCCTGGAGGTACACACATGTGCATTTTTGTGTGCAAAGACTACATATGTATAACATGAGTGGTAAGCATCACAACTTTTGTATTGTGTGTGGTTGTCGCAGGAGAAACGCTCTGCCTTCCCACGGTTCTATTTCATAGGAGATGATGATCTGCTAGAGATTCTTGGTCAGGCAACCAACCCAACTGTCATCCAGTCACACCTCAAGAAACTCTTTGCGGGTAAAAAAATAATTTTGTTCTATTCTGTTTTCTTTTTTTCCTTATGTTGTGCTCTTCTCTGCTTTTCTGTTATGTTATCATTTGCTTTGCTCTTCTCGTTTCCTTGTTTCCTTTGCATCACAGCATATTCCGTTGAACAGTAAATGCAATCTGTCTGTTAATTAATCCACTTATTAATCTGTGCAGGTATCCACAGTGTTGAATTTGATGAGCAGTGCCAGCACATTGTCGCCATGTGTTCTTTGGAGGGAGAAATAGTGCCACTCAGAAACATCATACGCATCTCCAGCCTTGTGGAGGTAAAGCTGCTGTGCAGAGTTTTGTGTGAATAATTTACAACAATAATGATATACTGTTGTAAATGTAAAGTACAGTTGATTGGACACTTTCCAGTTCAGCGTGGTTTGTGTTTGTTATAGTGTGTTTAAAAACATTGCATATTGTATTCATTTTTTAATGAAGGGTTGATAACTATCCCCAGTTACCTGCCTGGGAACTAGGGATGCAAATTGCCTTTTAGCGAAATCTCTGTATAATGCATCAGATTTCAAGTATTGACATTAATGTTTATTGTAGGATGTTTCTTGTCAAATAAACTTAAAAAAATTTATATTACCTCATTTAAGAGTTTTACTCAGTTTTTGTTATACATGTTTGTGGCTGTGTGTGAACTGTTTTCCATCTTTCTAGGTGTGGCTAAGTGAGCTGTCTGTGGAAATGAAGGAGACCCTGAAGCACCTACTGTATGAATGTCTGTCAGCAGGGAAGAAAGGGGAAGTGGATCCCTCACACTACCCATCACAGGTACACACCACCTTTCTACAACCCACAATACTTTGTTCAAGTTGAGATCCAAGACCACATATGTCAGCAATTTGTGACCCAGGATGTGAAAAAAATGTAATTGTCTGAACTTTCTTATGTTTGGTGTAGATTCTCTGTCTGGCTGAGCAAATCCAGTTTACTGAAGATGTGGAAAGAGCTCTAAAAGAGCAAAGTTTGCAGCAGCTAGAGCTGGAGCTCAAAGCCAAATTAGAACACTACACTACGGTGGACACCAGCTCTGACGATCACGCTAACACAGGTAGTTCTGTCGGTGTTTGTGTGCATGCATTGGTGAATGTATGTGTGTCTTCTCAGACTGTAACTTCAATGTACTGACTTTAAAGACGTTAGCTGTAGCTGTAACTTTTTGAAGTTGAAACATTTTGTATTTGTGTGAATCTATCTTGACCTTTGTTTGCACCACCCAGAGAGAATATGCATGTTTGTGTCAACTCCCATCTTTTTAGTGCATACAATACCCTCTTACCTTATTCTTACATTTTTTCACCCATATACTGTATCTCCCTGCCCTGGTAATGAACTAAATTCTGATTGTTATCTGGGATGTCATTCAAAATTGAGAGGATAAAACAACTTATGATGAGAGACAAACAATACAAACCCAGACAGGAGAAGCTGAGAGAAGCAATGCAATACCTTGTGTGATGTTTTTTGTTCATTAAATCTTTAGACATATTTGTAGCATGCCAAATGATGCTCAGGATGTTGTCCCTTTCTCTTACTGTACCCTCATTTGTTTCTGCTTTTTCTTTGGTTGCTGATCTCATTCCTGATAATATTAACCTTCCCAAATTGCCATACTCTATTATATAAACACTTGGCACTTGCCATTTGCTTTTTGTTATCAGACTCCGTTTTGTGTTGTTCATGATTGAGGTCTGATCAAAATCTTGGGTTGTTACTTTGGACTGAGAGATTAATGCAGAATGACTGCTCTTGTATGAATCTCCTGATAGCCAGTCAGACACAAAAGGCTGCAGAGTACCCTTTAAAGCTGCAGATGCAGTAGCTGGCGGGCTAATATAATATCTTGGGCTGAATATGTGGCTAAATAAAACATGACAGCTGAGTTTTTCCACAGAATTTGATTTTTTAAAAAGGACTTTAATTTAAATCAGAGTTTCTTATTCATGCATGAGATGAAAAGCTCCTCCATAATCCCGGTAGAGGCATCATTTCACAGTACATTGCTGCCAATTTCCAAATTTCTGTGTCATTTGAAAATGTATCTATGAAAACGAAAACTGTTACTGGAGCCACATTTTCCTCACCAGTTACATTTTCTGACATAATTGTAAAATATCAAATATTTCAGCACAGCACTATGATGGAGGTTATTATATTTGCAGAAAATATGGTTCACCCTGTGACTTTCTTGCATTTAAAACTCTACCATCCACACTTGAAATAGAACCCATTTCCATGATAACATCTCATTAAATTACTGGCTCCCTTAAAACAACCAGGTAGGCTGAAGAGGCTTCGAAGTGGCAGTACTGATTAAAGTAGCTAAAGTAATGGCAAGAAGGATAATCTAATTACCCAGTCTACATTAATGGGCCATAAACCCGGATGGGGAGTGGTAGTGATCTCCACTTTGGCACAGAGACAAGACAAGATGGTGTTTATTTGGCAATATATTTTTCATGCATCTGTGGCTAGGCTACACTTAGGCATTCCTACACACAATGCATTCTTAGCCCCTACTTGGTACATAACAATTGGACACACTATAATTTAGAATATGAAATCCCAACATCAGAGATATATGTAGAAAAGTAATCCACAGTAAAGATGTATGACTCAAAGATCTTCTATGTAAGATACTTTTGCCATACTGTTTTTGTTTTTGGGGTTGTTGCTGGAAAAGTTCTGTTGATTATACTTTAGGCCATATATATGGGCCATTAAACTAGTAATTTTATGTATCCATATGTGTATGCATGTGGGGGGGGGCTGTTGCTCAGGAGGTAGAGCGGTCGTCCACCAATTGGAAGGTCGGTGGTTTGATCTCTGGTCTACATGTCGAAGTGTCCTCGGGCAAGACACTGAACTCCGAATTGCTCCTGATGCTCGACCACCAGTGTATGAATGTGTGTGTGAGTGGGGTGAATGGTGTCTGTAGTGTGTAAAGCACTTTGAGGAGACTAGAAAAGCGCTATATAAATGCAGTCCATTTACAGTTTATACTCAAGCTACACAGGGTACTAAATAATTAGGGCTGTCGGACTCAAGCCTCTAGTGCATATTTCTATTATATGACTTTCTTAATTGTTGTTTGTTTACACAGTGAGCGGTCCCGATTCTACTCACCAATAAATACAATTCTGCATTTTACTTTGAACAGCTTTTGTTACAACTGACAAAAGCTACTACTTTATTATAATATAAAAGCCATTGCCATTCTGTATGCGCACAATGAACGCCTACCGTCTATTTACAGCAAAGCAGCAAAAAAGGTGCTGGGTGGGGTTACCTAATGACCATTAAGTATATGTTAATAAGATTCTTACATATTTATTCAATTATTATTAGAAGATAATTAATCGAGACAGAGAAAATTACATTACTGAGATATGATATTGGATTTGAAAAAAATACAGGTTTGTGCTTTGAACCAACATGACTATAAAGAGGCTTATACAGTACTGTGTACACTATTTGATGATACAAAAGTTTGTGTTTACTCCTGTGTATATGTATCTTTTTTTATTACAAATGGCAAATATGTTTGACCTTATTGAAAACTGTATATGACATTTACAAACACCATCCACATTTATAATCAAGTTTATTATTTGCATAACTTTACCAATTCTGCCATCCTGATATTCATGCATGTCTTCCTGTACAGAGTCCAGTGTCCTGCAGCTGAAGTTGAAGGCTTTGATCCTGGATATTATTCACAATATCAGCGTTGTAAAGCAGCTTAACCAGGCAGAGGTTACCAGCCCTGATGCCTGGGCCTGGAAGAAGCAGCTTCGCGTCTATATGGGAACAGACAAATGTTGCCTCATACATATGGTGGATGCACAATTCAGCTATACATATGAATACCAGGTGTGTTAGCATGTAGATATCAGTTGGATACACTCTCTTTTTTTACACTCCAAAACACACACTTTATTACACACTTCTTTTCTGATCATCCAGCATTATAAAATCAAAAGATAGAGTCCAAAGTGGTAATTTAATATGCTTACTTAGTATTCAATCTTCAATGACTTGAAAGGGAGATAAGCAACACACATTTGCCACTTATTGTAAGGTAAAAAATGTGTGTAATTAGAAAACGTGTATTTTTTTCTTGATAAATGATTATTTATAATAATTGTTTATTTATCGCCTGAATGGGATCGATTCATTCTTTGTAGATTGACTTTCTAATTAGTTGTCTCACATTCATAATTCACATTTCAGAGTTCCATGGTCAAATACTGTACATGCAATCAATATCATCAACAAATGTTGAATGAAAAAGTGCTCATGCATGCATGTCTATTTTGCCAAAATAGTGCATACTGTACATACCATAGTCAAGTTGTAGTACCACACAATGTAGTATCAGGCACCCATACACATTTGTACATGCCTTACTTAACCCAATCCACAACAACAGTTGAGTTATAGATAGTCTGGGCATCTGTGTCGTATTGTAAACAGGAAGACAACTTGAATTTGCAGGTTATGTGTCTTTTCAAGCGCCTCCACTGATGCCACCACAATCCCTAAAATAATTTAGGATGAACTGGTTTCAGTAGTGAATTAAAATTTTACAGGAATTTGAATGCTTTAAGACATTGCCACCTTGTTACTCATTCAGGCTCTCACACAAAAAAAGTTTTATGTTCCAGGAATGTAGTTGTACTTCTTATTTTTTACCTTTGGGGGGCACTGTTTATACAAAGATGAGGAGCACTGAAGATACCTTGCTTTATTTTCCCTCTGCAGTCCCTTTAAAATAACACAAGCTCGACTCAGTCTCACTAATATTCATTTTCTTTGCCTGTTCTTCATTTGTTTTTTAATCCTTCCTTTCTTAATCCATCATTTGTCTGTTTGTCTTTATCCTCTGCTGACTTCTTTCCCCCCTTTCTTGTGCCCCTACACCCTCACTTGCTATATCTTTACTCCTGTCTGGCTATCTCACTGTGTTTCTGTCACTTTTTTGCTCTTTTTATTGGTCACTGCCTTCTAAACCCTATCTCTCCGGTCTTCCAGGGGAATGCAGCTAAGCTGGTGCACACTCCACTGACTGATAAGTGCTACCTGACTCTGACCCAGGCCATGAAGATGGGACTTGGGGGAAACCCCTATGGGCCCGCTGGCACAGGCAAGACTGAGTCGGTCAAAGCCCTGGGAGGGCTGTTCGGACGCCAAGTGCTGGTGTTCAACTGTGATGAGGTATTAAGATGCTTCGAAAGAGTATGTGACGGGTTTAACATGTCAGCCCAAACTTTCAAGTATTAGTAATCATTATTCTGACATACATATAATGAGAACATATGCCTGGTATGCCAATGTGCACTGCATACATCTGGTTATTCAATTTATGACCACACAGAAAACAAGACTGGTAATTGAGAACAACTACCAATGAAAACACACAAGAAGATCTTTTTTTCTGGTTTGCATCCGTCTGTTTTTCAGGGTATTGATGTGAAGTCAATGGGACGAATCTTTGTGGGCTTGGTGAAGTGTGGAGCATGGGGCTGCTTTGACGAGTTTAACCGCTTAGAGGAGGCGGTATTGTCTGCAGTTTCAATGCAGATTCAGGCCATTCAAGACTCCCTTAAACATCACAAGAACACATGTGAACTGCTGGGGAAGGAGGTAAGAAAATAAGAAAAGATGCAGACAAACTCATTAATGTTTCCAAGTTCTGATGCCAAAAAAGAATTACTTACTATTTCTCAGGCCTGCTTTTTGCACCTAATTCTCAATTATTATATCTTGCTGTTTAATTCACTGGCTTGTACTGTATATACATGCATACTTAGACACACAGTGCAAGGTTTTACCTTTAAGCTTCAGTCCTTGCCTTTTTGTCAAATCAGTCTGTCAATGAATCTGTTATTTATTCATCCATAGTGGAAAAGTTGGTCGGGTCATTAATTATCAGTATTGCCACAGTTACTTAGAAGTAACTTAGTTACTTTACAGATTACTTGATTTTAAAAGTAATTTAGTTACTTTACAGATTACTTGATTTTAAAAGTAACTAAGTTAGATTACAAGTTACTTTATTAGTTACATTCAGCAGCTGCTGACAACACCCCCACAGCCTCAACATAAAAATGACAACCGGTTTACTGTGAGGCAGCTCGGCATTGCCAGTAGTAGGGATCTTGTTTATTATCGCACGAAACGAAGGCGAGTCAACCGTGTTTAAGGGCAGCATTTCCTCTACAACATACTGCCCGACCAACTTCTTCAACTCTCCCCCACTTACTGGTTTTGCACCGAAGTCCAGCTTTTGTTGTTTGGGTGGTGGGGGACCTTCTGCTCTCTGCTTCGCACCACCTGGTGGGACTTGCTCTGTAAGTTTGACTGCAGTGCTGCGACTCCAAATGTTTCTTCAAATTTGACGTAGTGTTTTTGTAGCTAGATAGCACTTTGTCGCCACCAGCACAGAGTGTACAACGAACCTTAATATTGCCATCTTTAGCTGACACAAACTCAAAATAGTGACTGTATTTCCAGCTAGAAAACGCGCATCTCTCTCCTCCCTCCATTGTTGTTTACGTTTGTGTCGCTGCGTGGTACACGTGACCTGTCCACATGCTGAAAACGTGACTTGTCGTCGCATACGTGACTTCACTCCCCAAGATGCAAGAAGAAAGTAAAAACAATATATATTTTTACTAAGGAAAATGACAAAAATAGTAATGCACAGTGACTTGGATAAGTAACTTTAATCTGATTACTGGTTTGGAAATAGTAACGCGTTAGATTACTCGTTACTGAAAAAAGTGGTCAAATTAGAATACCGCGTTACCCGGCATCACTGTTAATTATCAAGCAATTGATGATATATTGTATATATATATGTATATATATACATATATATATTGATGTGTTGTATACGAGCATATTCATGCTCGTATACAACACATATTAATGAGGATAATGTTTCCTTCTTCTCCCATTGTCATCCAGGTGGAATTGAACCCAAACTCTGGGGTCTTCATCACATTAAACCCGGCAGGAAAAGGATACGGAGGCAGACAGAAGCTTCCAGACAACCTAAAGCAGCTGTTCAGGCCTGTGGCCATGAGCAGGCCAGACAATGAGCTCATTGCTGAGGTCATCCTCTACTCTGAGGGCTTCAAAAACGGAGAAATCCTGGGATGCAAACTGGTTGCAATTTTTAACCTGGCCAGGTAGAAATTGTTTAGTTGAGTCTTTTCGGTTTGGGTTGAGGTTGGGTGGAGTAAGAATATAAGATTTATTACATTGTCCATAAACCTATCACCAGAGTACTAACTATACAGTATGTGTGTGTGACCTGTGTTACCTATCTGGTCTTTATGTCTGTGTGGTTCACAAAGTGGTGTTTTTTGTGTTCCAAACCAAATCATGCTGTGGGTGTTGAATTTATTTGAAATTATTTACACTGCCACTACAGTGGATTACAATATATGCACTTTGTGGATATGTTATCCTCTACCTCCCGCCCCTTAGCACTACAACCAATACTACAGTCAATTTAGAGTGTGTGAATATGTGTGAAAATGTGCTTTTACTTTGTGTCCAGGGAGCTGTTGACTCCCCAGCAGCACTACGACTGGGGTTTGCGTGCTCTGAAGACAGTGCTAAAGGCCTGTGGCAGTCTCCTGCAGCAACAGAGGAGGAGTCATGACAAGGACAAGAGTAAGATCCCTTCTGGCAATTTTTTTGTTTTAAAGGAACGTGCTGACTTAGACCCAGAGTTAGATAAGTCCATACATACCTCTTCTTTACAGTTTTTCTGTGAGGCTTTTAAATAGTGGAGAGTGACAAGAAAGTTAGGAGGAAGAGAATTTATTCATGCTTCGTAGTTGGAAAAAATAAGTCCATCAAGTAACATACATTTTACAAAAGACTAAATGGCCATTTTACATGCAGCAGTAGTTCAAATCAAAAGATGTCTACATGTGATTTTTCTCATATTCACATATTCATTGTTTAACAGAACAGTCAAACTGACTGTACTACAATATATTGACATAGTAGCTAATAATGTCCCTGCAATGTATGGGTTTAGTTTAAAGGTTCCAATACAATTTTTCCCCCCACAAAAAGTCAATAATCTAAAAGCGTACTTTTTGGTCATTTGGTGAAAGTGTCTCTAATATGTGTCCCCTGAGAAGTGCTGAAACGGTTGCACTGATAGTAAGCTTCTGACCTCAGAAATAGAAAGCTGATGAAATGGATTAGAGGATAAGGTGATAGTGAAAATGCAGGTGGTTTGGAGATGCTTATCCTGCAGTTTGAGAAACACTATGCATGAGTGTACTTGAACATCAAAAGGCTTTATTGACCAGCACTTCCTCTCTGTACACCGGCTGTCCTTGCCCTCTAAATCCTCTAATACAGACACGCCATCAATTGACACTTAGTCCATATGTCTCCCCTTAAAACACTTTCTTCCCTTCAGCTTTTCGCTTGTCTGTACTTTTGTCCTTCTTTCTGTCCTTACCAAACACTTTGCCAGAGTTCAGTTGTTTACCTCTCCAGTACCTATTTCTCCACCTCCTTCTGACCTCTTGGTAGCTCTCTCTCTGATTCCTGGCTGTCGTTGCTACTCTCATCTCACTTGTTCTCTCGCTCGCTGCACTCTGTTTCCCACCCCCATCTCCCCTTCATGTCGCTGTTTTTCAATACTTTCGCCCATATCTCTTGCTTAATTTTCCTCTGCCTTTTCTTTAACACATCCCTCTCTCTCTTTCAAATCGTCTCCCCCCCTTATTTTTTCCAACACACACCGACACATACACACCTTGGATGTATACACACACACACAGCACCTGTCTGTCGATGAGTCCCCAAGGTTTTCTTCTGTTTGTCTCTGTGTGTAATCTGGCCAAGTGTTCCTCTCTGCAACACATTTGTTCCTGCAGGGGAGGCCAGCATCTTTGGAGAAAAGAACAACCGTATTGACAAACTCTTAAATCATGACAGGCTTTGGTAATTAGCACTTTTATAACAGGGGGCATGTGCAAGAGCACAAGAATGACTGGACACGTTAATTGTCATAACCTTGTGTTTTTCTCCATCAACCCTGTGTTATTTCTTTGATTCTCTTTTAGCATATAGTCATTTTGCACAAGTATAAAGCAATTTTATATTTTTAATTATATCCTTATTGAAGTATTTTTTACATGCCTATCCTATTTAAATAAATCAATCTTTTTCATCTACATGTAGTTCAGGAGAGTAGTCTGGTGGTGCAGGCATTGAGACTGAACACCATGTCCAAGCTGACATTTTCCGATTGCTCCCGGTTTGATGCTCTCGTCAGAGATGTCTTTTCTGGGGTTAATTTCACCGATGTGGAGGACCAGATACTAATGCATGCACTGGAACAAGTCTACAAGGAGGCACAACTTGAACTTATACCCAGCCAGGTGTGTGTACGAAGACATTGATTTATTAGCCGAATATACACATATTATTGTCATGATACATGACATACACACTATTCT
This sequence comes from Sander lucioperca, assembly GCF_008315115.2. Taxonomy (NCBI): domain Eukaryota; kingdom Metazoa; phylum Chordata; class Actinopteri; order Perciformes; family Percidae; genus Sander; species Sander lucioperca. Next base: position 28,518,825 of record NC_050177.1, on the reverse strand, counting down.
GCAAAAGTCTTTAACGTTAACAGAGACAACAGTTCGATAGTTTGTTAGAAAGGTGGTGAAAACATCGTTGATAAATTGCTGACTGCTTTTCCTCTGCGTAGCTGAAAAAGGCATTGGAGCTGAATGAACAGCTGAGACAACGCATGGGCGTAGTCGTCGTAGGGCCAAGCGGAGCAGGCAAGTCTACACTCTGGAGGATGCTTAGGGCTGCTCTCAGCAAGACAGGCAAAGTGGTGAGTAAGAGACAAACCGCCTACCTGGACTTTCATTCATCGAGACATACTGTTTATTAATTAATTATTATAATTATAATTATAATTATTAATTATAAAACTTATAATGATATATTCAAAATGCTGTAAATTTACATTTTGTAAGGCTTAGGTTTCAAAATGATTTAACATATGAAGGAGTATGAAAAAAGCATGTATTTGAGAGTTTATGGGTCAGTAAAAAAAAAATCGTGACTTAATGCTGTATTTTTGTAGGTGAAGCAGTACACAATGAATCCTAAGGCCATGCCCAGGCAGCAGCTGCTGGGACATATAGACATGGACACCAGAGAATGGGCTGATGGCGTACTCACACATAGTGCCAGGAATGTGGTCAGAGAACCACAGGGTAAGAAAGAGAGACACCACTCAAATGTTGCAAATAGGTCATTGATTATTGAGTCTGTCTTGCTTAACCAGACTTTTGATAACTTGGATGAAGTCTACATTAACTGGAAAAGTTAAAGTAGACCACTACACTTTACAAGGACTAGATACAGTAAGCCTAAACATTTGTTATACTCTGCACTGTATGTATTGAGGGTGATGTACTACATTATATATGTAATTGTATTTTTGTATTTTCTAGGGGTGAGCTCATGGATTGTGTGCGACGGTGACATTGACCCAGAGTGGATTGAGAGTCTGAACTCTGTGCTTGATGATAATCGGCTGTTAACCATGCCTAGTGGAGAACGCATCCAGTTTGGACCCAATGTTAACTTCCTGTTTGAGACTCACGACCTTAGCTGTGCCTCACCAGCCACCATATCCCGCATGGGAATGATCTTTCTCAGGTCAGTCAGCCTATGCAGACAGGGTTTTAAGTGTATCAAATTCCATCTATTTGTAACTAGCTTGTCTCACTGTTTTTACCTCCGCCTTTTCCCCACTTATAACTTTAGCGATGAGGACATTGATGTGGGTGCCTTAGTGAAGTCGTGGTTAAGGGGTCAGCCAGAGGAGTGTTGCAGTAACCTAGAAAACTGGCTGGGAGACTACTTTCAACGAGCCCTGGACTGGGTCCTCAAACAGGTAACCTTTGTCCTATCTTACTTCTACACACTGGCAAAAAACAGTTTTTTTGACATGCACACGCTGCATGCACTAAACAACATGTAGCAATGTTTTCTGTGTATGTCAACACATGGCCATTTTGGTGACCAAAATATAAGACTTTCTGAATAAATGACGTCAACATATACTGACCAATGTTCATTATATTGGATTTAATTTCTGACATTATAAGAGAGTGATGAATTCGCAAAAATCAGCAGGCTTTAGTTATCAGGTCCTGTTTAGTTAAGTTTTCACCGCATTTATTCCAAAATATTTGTTGATTTTTAATTCAAACTTGTATATCCCCTTCTTTTCTTCTCTGCTTTCATCAGAATGACTTTGTGGTGGAGACTAGTCTAGTGGGTACAGTGTTCAATGGTCTGTCACACCTCAATGGTGTGACAGAGAGAGGTCAGTTCATCGTTGGTCTTCTAAGGGGTTTAGGAGGAAACCTCAACCTCAAAACAAGACAGGAGTTTTCCAAAGAGGTGAGGACCCCTGTGTGTTTTTTACATGGGCAGCGGGTGACTGTAAGAATAGTTTAGTTTTAGATTAGATTTGATGTTATTCATGTCTCAAACTTAAAGACCTGTACAGTAAGTCTTCTTAGCTGTAACGGATAAAAAATGTTGTAATGCCACTGCTCAGAAAGATATCTAATATTTCTTTGTACTTCTGTAGTTGCTGAGCTGGGCCAGGGAAAGCCCTCCAGACACCAAAAAACCACTCGATACCTACTATGACTATGACAGGGGCCATCTAGCAGCCTATACATTCCATCGTCCTGAGGGTCTCTCACTGGAACAGCTCTCTCATACACACACACTGCCTGTTATTGAGACTCCAGACATGCAGAGAGGTCTGCACTGCTTCTCCCCGTGGCTCACCGCTCAGCACAGGCAGCCCTTCATGGTGGTAGGGCCAGAGGGCTGCGGAAAGGGGTAATTAATTAATTACACACAAGCAGAGATGCATGCATTCTATATTATGTATATGGGGATATATATATATATATATATATATATATATATATATATATATACATACATACATACATACATACATACATACATACATACATACATACATACATACACTACCGGCCAAACGTTAGGGTTCACATAGAAATTTCCATTCCACTCCATTACAGACAGAATACCAGCTGAGATCAGTTGCATTGTTTTTTTAATCAGGGCAGCAGTTTTCAGATTACATTATGTGCTTACATAATTGCAAAAGGGTTGTCGACTGTTGTAGAAAGAAGTGGCTGATCTTTAATGCAATATCTACCTTGCCCATTATCAGCAACCATTTATCCAATGTTCCAAAGGCACATTCTGTTTACTAATCTGATATCATTTTAAAAGGCTAACTGAGAAAACATTGGAGAACCATTTTATATATATATATATATATATATATATATATATATATATATATATATATATATATACATACATACATTATCGTAGAGATTGCACACAAACACAAAGTTTGCATTATGGATTGTGAGGCAGAGGCACTCAAATGTGGCCACTTAAAATGGTACAAGCACACAGTCACTGATATCAAGGCTTCTTTTATTCAAGACTTGAACTTTCGTGTAAAAGCGTTGACAAGTCAGAATAAGGATCAGATCTGTGTGTGTGTGGTGTATGTGCTCGGCCTTGTGTATGTGTACACACTACACAGAGTCGTTCTCTCAGAAATAATTGCTTCCCTTCCCAGGGGGTTTGATGAACAAGGGTCACTCAGTTTGCCTTTTACACTTCAGTTGAGTCTCACTCAATGTCTCCTTTTCTCGTCCTCTTGTCTTGCCTCACTTCGGCTGAAAGGTCACTGTGCCATTGAGGCACTGGGTTTGTCAGCTTACTCTTCTGATAAAAGAACATCTAATTAATTTACACACACATTCATTGGACTGGGTGCACATGCACGTGAATGCACATCATTTACTTTCCAATTATTTTCTCTCTTTGTTTGCGCCCTCTCAGTATGTCTCTCTTTGCCTTTGGGTTTGTTCTGACAAACATTGTTCTCTAGATCCCAAAATAACTAAAGCACTAACAGTCATTTCTTCCTCTCATCATTTCATGTGGTCCTGGCACCATCCTAAACATAAATGAGATGTATAAGAGTCACAACATTTATTGATTTAGCTGAAGTTGTTGTCTGACCACACCTTCTAAAAAGTCCCTGTGTGTTTCTTGACCTTTTTTGTATTTTTTGTTTTCTGTCTAGCATGCTCCTGCGCTACGCCTTTTCTCAGCTGCGGTCCACCCAAGTTGCCGTGGTTCACTGCAGTGCCCAGACCTCATCACGCCATGTCCTACAAAAGCTCGGTCAGACATGCCTGTTGCTCAGCTCAAACACCGGTCGAGTCTTTAGACCCAAAGACTGTGAGAACCTGGTGCTCTACTTAAAAGACATCAACCTACCTAAACCTGATAAATGGGGGACCAGCAACCTCACTGCCTTCCTGCAACAGGTAGAAATGATCCATAAAAAAGGCATACAGATAAGCAAACAAATTAGTAAATGGAGGGGAAAAAAGAAGACTACGACACTGATTCCTAGCACATCAGTGAGGGTTCAGGGCTGTTTCATATATAATCGAAAGTACTTGGAGTCTCTCTTACAGATGTTTTGAGCCCTTTAATAAATGCATTCTCTCAAGTCTCCTATTTCTTCCACCTTCTTAATTCCATTTCTCATCTCTTTCTCTCTCTGTCTTTCCTCCAGGTTTTGACATATAAGGGATTCTATGATGAAAATCTAGACTGGGTGAGTCTTGAGAACATCCAGGTGGTGGCCTCCATGTCAACAGGGGGTGCTGTAGGGAGCCATTTGCTCACCTCCCGCTTCTCATCTATAGTTCGCATTTGCACTATAGAGTAAGTATGTTGCAAATGTACTTAACACTTTACATATTGCCAAACAGCCTGCAATTACACATGCATTTACATACATGCCTTCTAAATTTAGTTTCCCATCATCTTTTCTTCTTTCTCTCTGTTTCACTGTTGGCCTCCCTCTAACCCTGACCCTGATCCCCTCTATTTTTATTTTCCTACATCTATCTGTTTCTCTGCCTCTTTGCCTCTGCCTTTAGCTATCCAGACCGGGAGCAGCTGCAGACTATCTACTCAGCATACCTGCAGCCAGTTCTCCAGCATAGCTTGGGCAGCCAGGCATCCTGGGCCAGCACAGGGAAAACACACCAGCTGGCTGGGTCTCTTGTGCAGCTCTATGAACAGGTATTGACTTGGAGAAGATTTTATTCTTGTTCACATTTTTATTTGTAGCAATATAGGCTTTCCTGAGATATTTAAAGCATAAATATTAGCATATCTGGCTCCTTAATTTAACTTCATGAAGTTACTGTGTATCACACTTAATTAAAGTCACAAATGTTTCAAGTGATAATTGGATACATGTGTTGTCTATCAGGGAGCCTCTTCCAGCAAAGGTTGTACTGTATGTAAAGGTTGGGTGACAGGGCAAACATTTATATGCTGTTGGTATATTGCCATTTTTCAGCAAAATGGCAATATACCACTAAATTACAAAGACATTTAACAGAACCTAGACCCACATGATGTGTTTTGAAAAGCAGTGGCGATCTGCAGAAGAACCGTTTAATTTTATCTAGGACATTGCACAGGCAATCACTAGTTCCAAATTGCAACTATGGATGGCACGCAGATTGTGCTTTTAGAGGTTAAATATAATAATATAATATGACTTGTATGCCAGTGATTACATATGTATGTATCATCTATCTCCCTATGTATCTTTAATCTCAGGTGAAAGCCAAGTTTACAGTGGATGACCACAGCCACTACCTATTTACCCCCTGTATCCTCACAGAATGGGTCCTCAGCCTGCTGCGATATGACCTCACTGCAGGTAACCAAACGCACTTGCAAGAATGCACACATATTAATATGTATAAGATTGATGTAATGACCAGGGAAACTTAAACCTTCTCTAAGTTAGGGAACCAGTAAGAACCTTTATTGGGACAGAGGCACTGCAGTATGCAAACAAAAACTGAAAGTTAGATTGAATGAAACCACTTATTTTCTACAAATTCTCTTCACAGTTCTTACATAATTTTGCTGCCACTGAGGAACATAAAGCATTAATAACAGTTTTTATGTCATAATCATATGTGGCTTAGTTTCTTGTCAGTATTCTTTTAGCTCAGAGCTACAGTCTCCAACTCTCACCTTTTTCTTATTCAATCTCTCCTCTCTTCTCTCTCTCCTCACTTCCTCTCTGTCACTCGTCTAAGTTCCCCTCTTTTATCACCCTCTCCCTTTGCTGTCCTTTCAACTTTCCCTCTGTCACTCTCCTTCTGCAATGTGTTCCTGCTGTGATAGTGAGTCCAATCATTTATTTTAATTAAACACGTCAGCGGACAAACTTCTCTTTTCCTATGCTCATCATTTTTTAACTTGCTCTTGCTTCTTCCTCCTTCTTTTCCCTTCTTGCTGCTTACCTTCTTTTTGGTATGTAAAAAAAACCCTCTGTTCATCCTTGTTCTGTAAATGTGTTGTATGTGGTGAGTTTGAGTGTGCATGTAATCTCTAAAAACCCAAGCACCTAAACAGTAGGACACAATTAGCAGTTAGCTACTAGCTGGTGAACATAGTCAAGCATTTAGCAGCTAAAAAGCCAAATATTTCCCTCAGGAGTTGGTAGAAACCAAATACAGAGCTAAAAAAGAGTAAACATTGGACTTACATTTGCCAGGTGGCCAGAAACACGTCTCCAGATGAAACCTAATGTTGCTCCGGAACTGCTGGATGTGTAACTAAGCCACCTTTGTAAACAAGTTCAACACATCAACTTACTGTAAATGGTGATGATATTTCCATGCTGTGTTCACAACTTGTTTCCGCTGCCCCCAACCACTTGCTTGGTCTCCTTTGTGGTGCAGGGAATTAAATCCTCAGAAGATTTTCAAAAAGAGAATAAAATGAAACATCGACAATGAAACCAAATGCAGAGGTGAAAAGCGTGGGCCAAAATTTTATTCTCTTTTCTGAAAAGGTTTCATTTCTGTGTTTAAGTTAAATTTCTTTCAGTTTAATGGAGATGACACTAACTTTGAATTTGTGCCTAGGACCAAGCGTGACTGTGTACGTTTCCCAATGTAAATGATAAGGAGGTCAGGTATGATGCCCAACTTATTGGAATGGCTGATATCATCAGCCAATTTAAGCATATCACAGATATATATTTATCAGAGGACATGTCGGCCGATAAGTAATACAAAATTACATCATATAAGATAAGTATGTCTGAGGTCATTTAGAAACAGTGTCTCAACAGCCTCATCCACCAAAGAGCATGGACAAGTTTTTCAACTCTTGGTGCCTATTCTTTAATAAACAAATTTAAGGGATTCTTAGAAAAAAATGTATTTACTTAATGTGTTTTTATTTAAAAAAAAACAAACAAATATTGTTAACATATTTTTTGAACTCTCAAATCAAGAATCAGCCACTTCTTATTGGCTTTGATAGTAGAATCACCAGAGGTGGGTTTTGGGCAAGTAAATCATTTGAAAGCCATAGGCACAACTTGGCACTTTAAGTGTTTTCTTTTCCTTCTTGGTCTTTAAAATTGAATATGCCGGGAAAACCCTGTGGTGTCAATTGTGACTCTGTTTGACTCTCTTCTTAAGCTCTTTCTATAAGTGACAGACACCGTTGAAGCCAGTGGCCTATGAGACCACAATTCTGGCCTGTCCCTGTAGCACTCTTTTTAGCGAGCAGCACTCTGCTGATTCTTGAGGGAATTTAGTAAATTTAGTCTTACCCTGGGAAGTGCTTTTGCCATGAATGATCTCACCAAAAACAGCCCTTTGTCTCATAAGGCCTAAGTCACAGTGAAAATACTGTGCTTGTGACTGTGTCTATCATTTTTTTTAACTTAAACAATTAAGGACATTGTGCTAATTGCATTATGGCGTGATTAACAGAAAAAAATGTTTTCCTTTTGCAGATGAATCACTGTACATTTTTAGTTAGTCTTTGTGCTGAATGTTGTTTTAAGGTTCTAATTAGAAACAAATTTAAAACTAAATCAACAAATCTCATCTTGTGTATATCCTGTTGGGTATTAATCCAAATATATCTGTGTGTGTGTGTGTGTGTGTGTGTGTGTGTGTGTGTGTGTGTGTGTGTGTGTGTGTGTGTGTGTGTGTGTGTGTGTGTGTGTGTGTGTGTGTGTGTGTGTGTGTGTGTGTCTCATGCATTTCTTTTTAGCTCAATCTAATGTGACAGACAGCGTGTTGGAGGTGGTAGCATATGAGGCCAGGAGGCTGTTTAGAGACCGACTAGTTTCCTCCAAAGACCTTCACACCTTTGATAACATCCTCTCCTCCATCATACGGGGAGACTGGGGCTCTGATGCTCTAGACAACATGACTGGTAGGAGATAGCTCTATTCTTGCTGGCATACACCTTTATTCAAATCAAACATACACATAAAAAACTTCTGTTTGCAGGTTCTGATGGATTCAACAGCCCAACATTACAACAGGAACAATTTAATTACAAATTGAGTGCTTGATGCAATTCATGCCAAGATTTTCACGTTGTCCTTGAATGAAAGCAATATTTGATTGGCTTTGTTCTTTGACAGCTCTGCATTTATGGCAGTTTCTTAGCATAACATTGATAAAATGTTTCTTTTTTTCAATTGGTTTGACTGCTCCAAACCACTTACAATTGTAAACAAAACTCATGTGATGTTGGCAACTGGTTTTAAATCATGGTTGGAGCTTGCCAGACTCCAATGCTACACTTGCCTGCCAGCTCCTATTGTGACATAAATAAGAACAAACTCATACAAGAATCATGAGTCATACCAGATGGATGTCTAATGTTATCCACACTGTACAGGAGGTCCTCTCAGGACCTAAAGAGAAATGAGAGTAAAAGATAAATGCAGATCCCGCTCTCCTTACATATAAATGTATGTAGTAATTCTAATATATGCTTGGTAATGATCTGTAAAACAGCACTAGAAATACTTGGCAAATGCTGGCAAGAGCCAGCCATAGCCAGTTTTCTTCATCCAATCTAAAACTGGAAGCCATTATAAAGAAAACATCCAAAGAAAGATGGCGTAATGATCAAACACAGGTCCTGGCTTCTGGAACAATACAATGACATACAGTATCTATTATCAAGGCCCAGTGGCCTAAAGAATGACTTCTTTTTATCACAGCAACACACCAAAGCGTGTTTCCAGCTACAGTGTCATACCAAGAACCAACTCACCAAAAGTTTAAACTCAACATTGGAGGAGCATATGTACTGTATAACACCAGTGCTCAGTAACTAAGAGACACAAAACTGCAATATCTCAGAATGCGGCACCTGACAATGATTGCAGAGACAGAGCAGTACCTTGCAAGTGCGATAGCTTTTGTTCTTGAACATCCCATCGTCATCTGCCCACCCTTTTAGGCATAAGCAGTCTTCATTTATGTCTAACCTGTGAGCATTGGCTAATGCTGGTATTTGTAACCTGAGTGAGAAATGCCTCTTTCAAATTATGGCCAAAAGTGCATTACGCCTGCAAAACAAACACATGCATGCTTCTCTACAACATCTGGTATGTTAGCTGTGGGATTTGAAAACAATTCAAAATGCCTACCGCACAGTTTAAACATTCAGACACACATTTTACCTCATTGTAGTTGACTGGTGTGAGTTCATTTTGTTACTTTCCTTTACAGTGCTCCTTCTTTTGTATGTTTTGTCTCACCTCTGTAGACAGCCAGTACTGTATGTAGACAGAAGCCATTTGATGTGAACATACGTGGATGTGTTACAAACAGTCTGTAATATTTCCCCTGTGTGCAGATGGTTTCTATGTGACATGGGGAGCCTCTGAAGGGGCTGTCATGGCTCCAGGCCAGGCTCTACCTCCTCATGGTAAACAACTGGGACGTTTGGATTCTGCTGACCTAAAACAAGTTGTACAGAAGGTACTCAGTGAGGAACTGTTGTCTTGTGGTGTTGTTTATGTGGTTAGGCCTGTTGGATTCAGAATGCACACATACATATGTGTTTACATACAGTAATACAGTAACTAAATATCTCTAAGTGATGTACTTAAGTATACTGTCTCTTTTTACTGCTTAGTTAAAACATTATAATGCTGTTAATGCATTATTAATATGATAAAAAAAAACACTTTTATAGTAATACGACTCTGAAAGATGGTATTCTGCATAATGAGAGCTTTGATTTCATTACTGTAATGAAGTATTTTTACATTGTGATACTGCAACTTTACCTTAGTAATTTAGTGATCTGAATACTTCTGCTTCTCTTTATCTGCTGCTGCTTTTATGTCTGTGTCTCATTTATGTGGCTGTTTCTTTGTATTCTTATTTTAATTTCATTGTATATGTTGGCATGTCTGTGGTGCAGCTCCTCACCCATGTGTGTTCCTGCCTTTCCTTCCTCTAGGGAGTACTGCTATACAGCCGTGATAACAGGGAGCTGGATCTTCTCCTGTTTTGGGAAGTGTGTGACTTTGTGTCCAGGGTGGATCGGGTCTTAAGCCGACCTGGCGGCTCTCTACTTCTGGCAGGCCGGAGTGGAGTGGGTCGGCACACAGCCACGTGCTTGGTGTCGCACATGCATGGATACACATTGTTCACGCCCCAAATCTCCCGGGGTTATACGCTTAAACATTTCAGCAATCATCTCAAGACGGTAAGAGTGAATAGTCTTTTTTTCTTGGCTCAACTGGTTCACATTGTGCCAAGCTAACCAATTTGAGCAGAAAGCGCTTAGAGATAATTGGATTGTACTGACAAGCTTTTATTTTTTTATTTTTGAGCTATCTACCTTTCAACATTCTATAATGTTTTTTTTTTCCAGATTTAGATTGCCAACTTGATTGTTGAATGAATGGCACCTGTATGTAGCAATTAAAGCATAAATGCACAGATAGTTAGTCTCAGTATACCTGTGGTGTGTTGTCTTTATATGTATATCAAACATATAATGTCTATTTATACATACTGTATGTGTAGGTGATACAGCTGGCAGGCCTGGAGGGCCAACAGGCGGTTCTACTGTTGGAAGACTATCAGTTTGTTCACCCAGCTTTCTTAGAGATGGTCAACAGCCTGCTGTCGTCAGGTGTATATTGTGTTTTTGTTTGTTTTTTCCTTCCATTTTTATGAGAGCATATTTGACTTTTTCAATCTTAATGTGTTACAACTTCTTTTAAGGGTTAAGGTTAGATTTGGGATTAGGTTAATATTAGTAATTAAGGAAAAGTTTAACATTTTGGGAAATACATGTATTTTTCTTTCTTGTTTGTATACTGTGTGTGTGCCGAGAATCTGTATCAGACACATTCCTGTTGCAGCCCTTGTTTTGGTCAGCATTTAAGGCACCATCCACTGGTAATTTTAGCAATAATGATACTGCAACAGTCATAGTTTGCAGTTTCAATGGGTCCTGGCCCTACTATTTTGTATTTAGTTTCTTCTTTTTTTTTTTAAGATTATTTTTTGGGCTTTTCCGCCTTTAATGGAAAGGACAGGGGAGAGAGAGGGGGAAGACATGCAGGAAATCATCACAGGTCGGAGTCGAACCCTGGACCTCTGCGTCAAGGCATAAACCTCTAAATATATGTCCGCCTCTCTACCCACTGAGCCGACCCGGCCACGTATTTAGTTTCTTCTGAGAGATGTTAGTGTGTAAGGAAACATTTCATAATTTCTTTGTGTGTGTGTGTGTGATATTACAGGTGAAGTTCCAGGTCTGTACACCCCAGAAGAACTGGAGCCTCTCCTCGCCTCCCTCAAAGATGCTGCTTCCCAGGATGGATTCACCGGACCACTCTACAACTACTTTTCTCACAGTTAGTACTGTATATTTTTCAGCAGCCCAGTCCCTCTATCTGTTTGTCCATCATTCATTATTTTGGTCCATCTATGTGGTATATGTGGTACTCTGGTCCTCTTCTCACTGTCTATAAAAGTTTTTTTCCACTGATTGTTTCATCTGTTCTCTTCTATTATTGTATCAGACTGTATTCCTCTGCTTCCCGCTGTGCAGTGGTGTGTTTACTTTAGAAATGGTGTTGTGTCACTGAGGTAGAGGTTGCTGCTAGAGAATACACTCAGTAGGACTATTATTGTCAAAGTATACCCACTAAAGAGCTTCCTGCTCACCTTCCTTATCCAACTCTGTCAGGACAATATTAGCGACACAAAAATGAGTGCCTGTCTTCACATTGCCCTGTACTGTCTCTATTTCCCGCTCATTTGCTGTGTCCCTAATGACACTTTGTGATTAACTCCTCCACTCTTTTTATTTCCCAACTATTGTGCTACTCTTTGTGTATCACACCACCTTAGGAATCCAGCAGAATCTCCACATTGTTCTGATCATGGACTGCTCCAACTCTAGCTTCACCATTAACTGTGAGAGCAACCCAGCTTTCTACCGCAAGTGTTCTGTCCAGTGGATGGAAGGATGGTCTGAAAGCAGCATGAAGAAGGTCAGTGGAGGAACAAGTACAGTGACAAGATCAAAAACAGATATTACATCAGACAGCTATTTCTGATAAAGTTCACACCCGTATTTAAGATTAATAAATCCTGCTAAAAGTGTATGGAGAGTATGGAGATTTACCTTTGCCCGGAGAGAAAATAATAAATTAATAAATAATATCTCTTTCGAGCTAACAGTTACTCTGCCATGGCCCCATACATACTTGTATTTTTTTTTACAAGTATCCAGTGGCTTTGTATTCAATATTAACCCTATAAATGTAGGGCTGAAGAAGAAAACTTGCTTAGCTGTGGAACCTGATATTTAAAATTAAAAACAATACAATATTCTTTAAATGCATATGAGATAAGAAAGTTTTTAATGCATGCGTCAATGCTTTCTATATACATTTAACATCTGGAGTATAAATCTATACCTTGTCAGATTCCTGAGCTGCTGCTGGCAAAGACTGAAGGAGGAGGGGAGGAGAATGAAAGGGCCACAAAGGGGAAAAGCTCAGGTAGGAGCACATGTGCTTATAGCAAAGGTGTAGAATTGTTCTTATTTTAAATTGTATGCTGGCTTTAAATTATGTTGTAATTGTAATTGTACTACTCGTCCGTGGATGTAATTTGTAGATAATTTAATCTTACAGTCTTCCAGTTATCATGATTACAATATCAGTACTGTAACTTCAAAAGCTGAAAATGGATTCTTTTTTGCAAATAATCAGTGGATAAATAATAATTTCTACCACTGGCAAGAAGGTATGTTAACCATACATTCTTCACCTTTAAAATACAACTATTTTTTCATTTTTCATTTTTTGATAGGGAAGTAAGTCAGAAGCCCAATAACATTGTTTTTAGCTATGTTTGGCTATGTTTTATATTATGAAGTTGACCTTGTACATTTGTTTGTGCTTACAATCTTCCTCATCCTTTGCTCTCAGCAGGGCCTGCTCAGGGAGACTTGTGCCGTTTGTTCCTGATGGTCCATGAGTCATGCAGAGAACATGGTGCAACACCCAGACAGTACATGGCCTTTCTGCATGTTTACACTGCATTATTTAACCGGAAGCTGAGCCAGCTCACAACGAGACAGCAGCATCTGCAGGTACAATATACTGTACATACATACATACATACATACATATATGTATAGTAATTGTACAAAATGTACAGTATAGTACAAGGTCCATATGCGCAAAGAACAAAGATGCATGGAAAAGTACTCACACCAAGTGTTTGTTTGATTGGTTTCCACAAGTTAATTTCATAGAAGTGTAAGATAATAAAAAAACGTTTTTTTTGTGTATCTCAAAATATAAGAGTAAAAGTATGGTGTTGTTTATGAACCTGGTTAAGAATAACTTATGGTGTGAAGCACAGATATTGTATGTATGAGGTAAGTAGAACTAAACTAAAACAGTCATTAGTAGTTAGGGTTGCAAGAGTATGAGATTTTCACGGGTAGACAACCGTCTTCAAAAAATGTCATGGTATACGGTATTACACAATTATTATTATTTTATTATAATTATTATTATTAGTTACAATGACCCTTAAAGGAATGGAAAACAGAATGTTTTATTTGGCTTTACTATAATTGAAACTTGAAACCATATTTTAAAATGGTAGTATGTGTAAAAAGTCTCCTTGAAAATAAGTAAAATAAATAAAATACTTTTTTCAATACTTTAGGCAAATATACACCGAATGATAACTGTCAATTTTCATACCACTGTATACTGGGAAACCGGTATATTCCTCCAACCTTATTAGTAGTATGTACCTGTAGCGTTTTGGCAAAATGTTGAGCACTGATAAATTCTTATGTCTTGATTTATTAATTATTGAATGTTTTTAATAAACAAAAAAATAAAGGCTTAAAGGATAAAGGCTTATCTTAATTGGAAATGCCATGTCTGTAAGTGGGCAGTTGCCCTTAGAATTAAAAGCACTGTTGAACTTGCTATAGAGTTCTCTAGGTTGTTCTTTTTAACTTGCACATCTGAGTCATATTTCAAATCTCTCACACCTTACATTTGACTTTGACTTTGTGTCTGCAGGCAGGCGTGTCTAAGCTGAATGAAGCTAAAGCATTGGTGGATGAGTTGAAAAGGCGGGCTGCAGAGCAGAGTGCACTGCTGAAGACTAAACAACAAGAGGCAGATTCTGCCCTGCAGGAAATTACCACTTCCATGCAGGTTTGTGTGTGCTTATGTGTTTATGTATGTTTGTGACTCTGTGTATGTCAGTGTGTAGGCAGGTCAGAGGTTCTGCAGGGTTTCATGTCTCCTCCAAGTTATATCTATCCTCCTCTAAGCTCTCACTACGGCCCTCCTCCCTGCTAGCCCTCTTCTCTTCTCTTCTCTTCTCTTCTCTTCTCTTCTCTTCTCTTCTCTTCTCTTTTCTTCTCTTCTCTTCTCTTCTCTTTTCTTCTCTTCCAGTTTCTTATTTTTGCCTCTCTCCCATTCAATCTTCCTCCTCATCTGCATTGCATTATACAAGGTACTTTTCTGGATTTCCCATGACTGTCTCCCCTGCTGTGAATATGCTATTTATTTAGTTTGTGTGCCTATGCGCATTTGTTTGTTCTGTGACTTCTCACCCAGAGTTTTCTATCTCCTGATATCCACGTTTCCATTTCCTCCTGCTAGCTCTGTCTGGAGGATGTATGGAGGGAAATAGAAAGTTGAACCCTGTTAATTAGTTATGATATCCTTCAGTCTTTCTCTCTGTGGGGAATTGGCGTTTTGAGTGAGATGGAGTGAAGGAGGGAGAGAGAAGTAACAAGAGAAGGAAAAACTGTCACCAGAGTCAGTTTGCAGAGTGATAATTAACGACTAGACTTGTTCCTTTGGGCTGTAGCAGCTATGTCTCCTGTTGAGATGGAGACAGCAGGGAGGGAGGAAAGGAGGAGGACTGGGACAAAGAGATGAAGAATGGAAACAAACTAGATGGAAGAGTGAGGATTGGGGACGATGTAAACATTCAGAGTAGGAAGCATTGGAGGAAGAAGGAAAATTAGATTTGGAGAGGGAATAGGAGAAATATGAAGAATATAGGAAGAGGTCAAGGCTTGACAGGGGAGAACTGAAAGGATGGGATTCAATGGATATAGAGGTGAGAGAGAGGATAATTGGGCTGCTAAACATTCATTTTCTTTTCTTTTCATCCTTAATTATGTGTTTTACTCTAAATGTTCCTAAACCAAATAGTTCAATTGTTACTCAGAAGAGAACTGGTGCTGTATGTCTGACCCATCTCAAAATTGAGGTACCTAACATGTACTCCTTTACATCTTAAAAGGTTGTTATAATGTAATGTTAATGTTAATAAACATTGCATGATCTTTTTGGTTATCCAGAATGCCGGTGACCAGAAGACAGAAATGGAAAAGATAAAAGGGAAGATGGCTCAAGAAGTGTCCAAGATTGAAGAGAGAAAGGCCAAAATAGATCATGAGCTGAAGGAAGTGCAGGTGAGTTTGACTTGTGCAGTTAGTATGACATTATTTTTAAAAATAAACATACATACAACTGCCCTCTACGTTCTCTATACTTGCCATCCCAGCTGTACTTATCCCTTCTTTACTTCTGTATCCCTTCCTCTTTTTACCATTGCCGCACTCTAGCCTTTGGTAGATGAAGCAAAGCGTGCAGTTGGGAACATCAAGCCTGAAGCTCTGTCTGAAATCCGCTCCCTTCGCATGCCCCCTGATGTCATCAGAGACATCCTGGAGGGGGTACTGAGACTGATGGGCATCTTCGACACCTCCTGGGTCAGCATGAAGAGGTGAGAGGGGGAAGAGATGGCAAGAATATGTAAAGGATAGACAAGAGAAGGGAGAAAAAGAAGGATGGATAGATAAATAAAGAGAAAGTTATGCCGTTGGGAGTAATTATTCTGACGAGGATCTTCAACACCTTTTGGGCTACCAAAAAGAGGTGTGAGGAGGTGATGGGGTGCTAATATGGACAGAGGATGAAAGGTTTTGCACAGCTAGGAAAGGACGGAGAGAAGGAGAAATCTATATAATATTTAACTAAAGAAATGTGAGGGGGGCGACTTGTCATTAGTAACAAGGAGAATAAATTGCAATGGTTTGTGCTTTACTTTAAATTTACGTCTCATAATATTAGGCTTGAATTAACATTAACTTTGTCATTTTCTTGATAAAAAGTCACTTTATTCTATCTCCCTTTCTGATGATCTGTCTCTCTGTTTTTTCTTGACTTTGCCTTATTGCCATGGCATGTAAAATCAAACTCTCACACGCATTTATTTGCTTTATTTGTCACCTGCTCATGTCCAATCC
Source organism: Sander lucioperca (assembly GCF_008315115.2). NCBI lineage: Eukaryota > Metazoa > Chordata > Actinopteri > Perciformes > Percidae > Sander > Sander lucioperca. Next base: position 28,502,627 of record NC_050177.1, on the reverse strand, counting down.
TCTCTCTTTTCCTTGTTTTGTTCTTTTCCACTTTTTTCTGTAGCTTTCTGGCTAAGCGTGGTGTGAGAGAGGACATAGCTACATTTGAGGTGAGGAACATCACCCCTGAGATTCGCCAGAGTGTGGAAGAGCTTCTCAACAGGAACAAGGCCTCCTTCGATCCTAAGGTCAGCTAGCCACAATAGCAGAATAAGAATTAGATGTATTGTTGGTGGATATGGTGGGTATGTTTACAGTATTAACCTCTTGTTGTTGTTTTTTTGTTGGCTGAAGATGGTCTTGTGCCTGCTGTTATAACTGAGTTGTTTCTGACTTGTGATGCTGTTGTTGTGGCCAGAATGCAAAGCGTGCAAGTGCAGCAGCTGCTCCCCTGGCTGCCTGGGTCAAAGCCAACGTCCAATACTCCCACGTCCTAGAGAGGATAGAGCCACTGGAGAGAGAGCAGGCCGGACTACTAGAGTAGGAACACACACACACACACACACATTCCCGGATTTATAGATAGAATACACATACATACTCTTCATGCATGAGAAAGACATAGACACACACATGATACCTTTGTGTGTGTGTGTGTGTGTGTGTGTGTGTGTGTGTGTCTGTCTGTCTGTCTGTATGTGTGCGGTGTACTGTATGTCCAGAAACCTGAGGAAAACGGAGAGTAGGAAGAATAAGCTGGAGGACCAGCTCAACTCTGTTGGAGCCAAAGTCAACGAGTTGAAAGAGAAGTATGCCTCCTTCCAACTTTCTAACTATTCTTCCAGCCTTTGATCCTTCCATTTCTACTGTATTTTACCTGTGAAAAAAAATCTAATGGTTGTTACCTTGTCATAAATGACTCTTGTAATATTGTTGTATTAAACCATAACTTAAATTATTCCACCATTCCCTTATGACTAGCCCTGACTTCAAGTTCACTAAAGTAGAAAAAAACTAAAACAAACAGAAGCAATCAGGGACAGGACAAGAACTTGCTCATTCTGTTTAATAGCATGGCCAGACCAAAACTGGCAAAACAAAATTTACTTTCAAGCTCTGGTGAAAAGCAGGTATGATGGGAAATTATGCAGCAGCTTGCAAAATCTTCTGGAGCTAACTCGGCTAGCAGGCTAACAACAGCATTCCACAAGAAAAGAAATTATACACTTTTTCGTAGTTGCCCTCCCTTTCAGTTACTGACAGCCATGCAGCATCCCTCCTGCTCTGCTGCCTGTATTCTTCCACCATTAAGTTATATAAACAAGGTTACAAACAATTAATAATACCTAAAGGGCAGGTCTGTTCTACTTTCTTTTGGCTGGACATTAGCCAGTCTCACTACTTATCAGGTCATAGTTCAACAACTTCACACCGAGCCCTTTTGCTCTCTCTGTTGCTCTTTTCTTCAACATCTTCAACCTTTGCTTTCTCCAAACGCCTGTCCTGCCATTTATCTTCGTATCCATCCCTGTTCGTATAATATTTTTTTTTTGTGTGTGAGTTGAACTGAAGGATTTCTTACTTGCACCATCAATTCCTGTCCTCTCTCCTCCCTTCTCCTTCCGTAGTCTCTTGTTGCCTTGCCTTACCTCACCTAACCCTACCTCACAGACTGTATTGTCTGTCAAATATCACGGCATACGTACACATTTGTATTCAACTTTCAACGACATGGAAGAAGCTACAAATGGTTTATACATCAGATAAATTATATGTTTTCAATCTATTTAATCTATCTTTGGTAGACTAAACAACTATCAGAGTGTCAGTCAGATCCCACATCAAACATATACCTATTACTCACTGATCTCTTTTCCTCCCCTTTACTCTTTTCCTCAGGTTTCAGTGTCATACTACAGAGGCAGCTAAGTTGGAGGCTGAGGTAACAAAAGCTCAGGACACGATCACTGCTGCCCAGCAGCTAATATCACAACTGGACAGAGAACACACGCGGTGGAACGCACAGGTAGTTTGATGTATGAGTGTGTTGATGTGTGTATTTGTGTGGGAGGTTACACAGATGTACTAAGAAAAGGGGCTCATTTACCATATAAGAGCAACAGGAGGTGTGTGTGTGTGTGTGTGTGTGTGTGTGTGTGTGTGTGTGAGAGAGAGAGAGAGAGAGAGAGAGAGAGAGAGAGACAGGGGGATGTATCCTCTTGTCATCAGTCCCTTCTGGCTGTTTTTACTCCTCTTTTCAGCATCTGTCTGCACCTTAATTAAAACACTCAATCTCTTCCTGACGCACACCCTCACGACACACACACACCCTCACACTCACTGCCTTCCTCAAGGCCTGCACCAAAGAGACAGTTTACTCTCTACTCACGTATTTCCATAAACACACACATACACACTTCATCCCTAACTCTTTTACACACTATGCAGTAGCTGTGATTCCCTATATGTTGATGCCTCTAAGTTGTGTAAGTGTTTCAAGGGAAGGGAGATCCACTTAGAGAGAGGGGCACACACAACTACAAAGTACGTGGTGCAGGAATAGATGCATCTTTGGAGTTGAAGTTCAAAATGTGGCAGGATGTTTGACAGTATTAATACAGTGGACCAGAGATCACATGGTCCTGTGAGCATACGGCTTGACAATTAAGCCTGATGCATAGTTATTTGTCAAACATGCATGTGCATTTGTGCTCCCCTGACATGCCACTAGACTCAAAGGAATCCTGATTAACATAGAAATTACAGCAGCAATGTCACATTAGCTCATAATGTGCAAGTGTGTGACGGATGTGTCACCTAGGTCAAGTTACTTACACTTCTCTTTTTCTTCCATTTTTTCTTCTTTAATCCCTACCTTTGTTGACATTCTTCCCTCTGATTCCTCTCAATCCTTGCGGTGCCCTTCCCTCTCTTGTCTTTCTCTTTTCATACTTTGTTCACCCTAATCACCTACCTGTCTCTTATTCTATCAGATGTCTGAGATAAAGAATGAGTTGGATACGCTCCCTATGAGGGCCATGCTTGCTGCAGCCTTCATCACGTATCTGTCTGCAGCTCCTGAAGACCGTAGAAGACATTGTCAAGAGACATGGATGGCTCAATCTGGACTACAGAGTAAATATACTGTACTACTACTTATACTTGACTAACACCTAAGCACCGGCATATGCCATCTCCTGTGCTAAACAGCCGACACAAGCAAACTACTACCCACACACATGGTGAAATTCACTGTTGATAAATATGGTACAACACACACAGCTCCTGGGTCTGCTAAATATGAGTGCTGATTAAAAAAAAAAAATAATAATACAGTGTTTAAATTGCTTGATTGCCATTTAACTAGTTAACTAGTAACCATTTAACACTCCAAGTCTACAATTTACACCGAAATCACTACCTAGCTTCCCAGTCATGTTGATGTTTTGTCTTTAATCTCTCATTTATAAAAGCATCTTTATTTTCAATCATAAATGTAAAAAAATACTCACACACTCACTCATTAAGGATTACAGTACTTAACTATTAAGTACTTAATAATCCTGTTTTTTAAGCACTGGATTTTACTTCTCACCTGCCAAGAATAATCACCATAATTTGTCAGCTTCCATTCAGATATTAATATTCCATCCACACAAATGAACCTGTAAAACGTGTAACAAAACGTGTAATTGTTGTCTTAATAGCTCTGACCATATAATTCTGCTTGACAGCCTGTTTCCCAGAGGGCTTCAGATGTGCATTTAAATTCCAAAAAGCTGAGTCATCTAGTTGACCCACTATCGTTCCTAAATCCTTATGTCCTTCAAATGGCTTCTCCACTAATTGGTTATCAAGATTTACCCAGTGACCCCACTTAAAGTGTAATATAATGTGTTTAGGTACAATTGATGAATTGGGACTTGTTGTCAGTAACTGCAATATCTGAGGTTTGATTACAATTACCAACACTGTTTTCAGTCAGTAAAAATAAAAGTGACAAATAAGCTTGTTCCTCAGGTGTTAGTGTCATACTACAAAGGCAGCTAAGTTGTGTTGTGTGTGTTTGTATCAGAGTTTGACTTGCGGTCATTCCTGTGCTCGGAGAGTGAGCAGTTGATCTGGAAGAGTCAAGGGCTGCCATCTGATGACCTCTCCATGGAGAATGCACTTGTCATACTACAGGTTAGACAATTTCTATCAAATCTCATTCATTTCTCTACTTTTGTTTCAATTCTCTTGATTCCAGTTCTACTTTGACACACAAGGGTGTATGTATATATTGCTATATATTGTAATAATTATTCTTTTATTAGCTTACAATAAGTGTTTGTCTTAAGCGTTAAATGCACTTTAATACAACTACAGCATTTACTTTTAACAGCCAATCTCCATATTATCAAGAATTCTGCCCTTGTTACCATTCATCTGTCCTCCATTTGTCTGTATTGTGCTTTGTTTTTACTATTGCTGCCTTCAGATCAATGCACTCATGTTAAGGGTAAGAAGTTGTTCCATCATTCATTCTTATAGCCCACACTTAGTGAAGTGTAGCCTCTCTGTTTCTTTCACTGTCTCTGTGTGTTTCCCCTGTACAAGTTTGTGATTATTGATATATATACTTAAACTACAGTACCATGCACATTATGAAAATGAACACACACACATTTATATGTATATACATATATATATATATATATATATATATATATATATATATATATATATATATATATATATATATATATATATATATATATATATACACACACACACACATACACGCAGACTGTATAGTGGACAACTGACAACCGAGTCATCTCATTCAATCAGCCTCTTTTGTAAAAGTAAAACTATCCCTTAATCTTCAATAGATAGTGACTTAAATGAAAATCTTCGAGATTATTACTTCAAATTGAAACACAGTTCTTCATCGTTGTTCTATACTCAGAGTGTGTCCTGTCCATTCCTGATCGACCCGTCATCCCGAGCTACAGAGTGGCTTCGCACACATCTCCAACAGCACAGATTAGAGGTTATCAACCAACAGGTAAACACACACACACACACACACACACACACACACACACACACACACACACACACACACACACACATACATCATAAAGAAGACACACATTATCATTAACTATTTTGTTGCATTTGCAAACTCATTTTCATAGAGGTGATATGTTCAAATCAATCAACTCTAAACCTAACCTATCGGTGAGGTCAATTTTATGTCTGCAGGAGTCTGTTAAGCCATTGCTGTCGAACATTTCTTTAAAGTGCTTCCAAGTGGAACCAATACTGGAATTCAAGGTATTCTTACAATTATGCTCTCTATAGGATAGTAACTTCATGACATCCCTGGAGCTGGCGGTCAGATTTGGAAAAACCCTTATCATCCAAGAGATGGATGGAGTTGAACCTGTGCTCTACCCACTGCTGAGGAGGGAACTCATAGCACAGGGTATGCACACATTCACAAACACCATTTTCATGCAAAGTGGGTGTGGGACAAATAATTTATTCTGTATAACCAACCACTGGTTTCTAACTAAAAAGCTTACTGCTCGCCTCTATCTGACAACCACTTTTTCTGAACTGTAGTGCAATCCTATTTGAGAGATGTTGCCTGAACGTCAATTCAATTTTATTTATAGTGTCAAATCACAACAGTAGTTATCTCAGGACACTTTCCAGAGTGGGTCTAGATCACACTTATAGACACCCAACAATTCCTCCAAGGGCAAATGCACTTGGTGTTGCAGCAGCAACAGGCAGAAACCATGAACAGAACCTGGCTCTTCTTTGTCTACACTTCTGCTTATGATATGTAATATATCAATGCAAATTAATTCTTAATTGTTGACTATGTTACTTTTTCTGTCTGACAAAATGCAGCCATGAGGGAAAGTCACTAGACTCATAGCTGTACAGAGATTGGACATACCTGTGAAAATGAGGGTGATTCATAAGGCTCAGATTCATCCAGGGAGAGGTGGTTGTCTATTTGAAGCTGAATTGAAAAGAGTGGGGGCAGAGAAAGTGTAAGAAAGGGCAACCTATCCACTTAAAAGTAGTGTTGAACAGGTTTGAAAAAAGAGGCGAGACAAAGGCATGGCAGTACTGCATTGCAGACATCGAGAAGACAGGATAGGATTTAAAGTGTACACTAAGGACAAAGTTGCAAGTCTGTATGATACAGTATAAGTTGTTAACAGAGACCTTTTCTTTCTGTCCAACTTCGACACATGCACACACACACACACACACACACACACACACACACACACACACACACACACACACATATACACATATACACATATACACACACAGGTCCTAGATATGTGGTTCAGATAGGAGACAAGGTCATTGATTACAATGAGGACTTCCGTCTCTTCCTGGCAACACGGAATCCCACCCCTTTCCTCCCCCCTGATGCCATTTCCGTGGTAACAGAGGTCAACTTCACTACCACCAGAGCAGGCTTGCGAGGACAGGTAACCCATGTAACCCACACTCACATACACAATCTACTATAATACCCTAGCAGTAAATGGTTTCTTTGTGAATCTATGTTCATTTTTGTTGACACTTTATTGGAGCAGCATTGATTAAACTTCATGGTGTGTAAGGCCATAGTCTGTGCTAGTCTTTGGTAAAATAAACCAATACAATTGAATAAAAGGTTTGGTCTCCTTGTATTGTGACCATAGCTTCAAATGTGCTGCAGAATTTTCTGTTTTTCAGCAGTTTGACTCAATTTAGTGCTTCACGACAAAATCCATGTGGAACAAGTGTCTTTACAGAGTAATAATACAGTGTATATACAGAGCATGTACTGTCTGTTTCTGTAGTCATTTCGTGTGTCCACTTGCCCATTTGTTTTTGTGTGTCTTTGTGTTAGCTGCTAGCCTTGACCATCCAGCAGGAGAAGCCAGAATTGGAGACTGAAAAAACAAGACTGCTACAACAAGAGGAAGACAAGAAGATACAGCTGGCTCAGCTGGAAGAATCACTATTAGAGGTACACATGCAGACATATAGCATACACTGTGACAACAAAGAAGTTGAGAATTCTTAACTTTTGGGGTACTTGTAGAGCCTGTTGCTGGGGCAGTAACCTATGCTGCATTATGTATATTACAGTATGCCTACCATTTGTACTTACAAAAAGACAATCATGTACCCCAGTGATAAAACATTTAGCTTTATATGATCATTAGACAATGTTGAAAAATCAGAGTGCGACTCCCTTTTCTCCCAATTCAGAATGTTCTTCCTGCACTACAGACCATGTTGTTGCTAGTTTTGACTGTTGGTTTGAGGAGGGTGTAGTAGACAGAATGAGACAATAGGCTTGTTCAAGAAGAACTGGGCCTCTGTCAAGTCGAACAGTTTCCAGCCGTTTCCAGCAGCCTTCATTCTGAACAGGAAGTCACAGAAACACTCATATCCTGTTCCGATTCATTAAAATGTTATCAGACCCATATATCAGCTTGTACGCAGTCTCCAGTTGTTTTAACTATGACAGAGTAGCTGTTAAAATGCTCTCCATGCGATCTGTTGCTGATGTTAATAAACAACAGACTGTAGATGATCTTTAATCTGAATGGATTTAGTCTCTCAAATTTGTTAACGTCACCATCAGCCGCACAACATGTGTGCTGTACAGAATTAGCCTTTCAATCAGACAAATAGCAATTAAAATCCCTCTAATTAAAAAAAAACTATAAAAACTTTATATAAAACGTCATCATGTTGAGTCGATTCTGAACCAATCAGCTGTTAGATCAGGTGAGAGCCATGCGTTTCCCGTCATGCCCTGGGTCCGCCTGGGTCTTGCAGTCGGTGAAAAGCAACTGTGTTGCCTGCGTCTCAAACCTGCGGCCGCCTTGATCTCGTGAGGTTATCGTTGCCCATGTGTGCATGACGTCAGAGCAAGTCTGGATCAAGTTGGACACAAATCTAACTGGCATGCATTGGGCTTGGCTCATCTCGAACGAGCCTATTGTGTACTGACCAAGCAGGATGAGTTTCTTGTGCTGCAACATGGATGGGATCTGTCACTGGCTTCCCTCCCGTGAACACTGCCAGATGAGTTTGATTGAGCACTCAGCCAAGTCCCATATCAAGAACCCATGTCTCTGTTGTTGTGGTGGAGTGTTTTTTCCTCTGCACCACCCAGCCTTCTTAACCCTTGTGTTGTCTTCGGGTCAAATTTGACCCATTTTCAAAGTTCCTTTATCAGAAATATGTTCTACCATTCAAAATAATAAAATGGTTTCAAAACTGTTTCCTGACTAAACATTGACATATACCAGTCTGTGATAACCCATCATCATATATTCATCTGATCTTCACTATAGTGAAAATAATTCATAATTTCTGCCTATTTTACTCCAAAATAAGGTATAATTTCATGTACTGTAAATGTGGTTTATTGACCATAAATAAAAATAAATTAAAAAAAGTGTAAAACAATTGGTAATAAGTTGGAATGAAGTTGGCTAGAAGGTGCACAATAGAATTGGGTGATACTATATTTTATGCTTTATAAAAAGGCAAAACAGACCGGGAGTTAATTTTGTTGGAGGACAACAAATGCATGGTCGACAGGAAGACAACACAAGGGTTAAAGATATAATATGTAGAATTTCTGCATTAAAATGTCTTAAAACAACTAGACCTATGTTATATATTTTGTATATGTTTCCGACAATGTTCAAAACCAGAGAAATCTGTCATTTTAATTAAGGACACAACCCTCATTTGGTTGGTATCTCCCTAGCGCATGGTTGTTTGCTAGAAATTGACTTTTTACCCAGTTTTAAGCCACATTTTTTCGATACACTTTTTAGATCTTAGGGTTAGTGCTGAAACCCCTTTGTTTTTAAATATATATTTTAACTGGATGAGGGATTTTAGTCATCGGCCGTTTGGATCTTAAGTTATCAGAGAAACAAGCTGAGCTAACGTTAGCAGAAGCTCGGTTAGCAGCCCCTCGGCCAAAGAGCTGAACAGCGTTGGGAAAACACAGATTTTTAACATGAAATTATTCAAATAAACAGTACTTTTAGCGTGTATAGAGCCAGCGTATATTCACATGTAAATGGGTGAAATTAGGGTTTATTTCAACCAAACCAGAGTGGTGATTGTTGGAATAGTGGAAAGACGAAGCAATACAGCTATTGATAGTTTAATTTTGTTGCTGTCTTTTTTACGATGATAAAAGTTCTGTTTATTTACATGGAGTCTGGTGGGTTTGGTGATGGTGATTTCGGGGCTGTTTTATGTTAAACAAAAAGGACTATCTCTGTAAGGATCCTCTCCATAATTTTGCCAGACACTTTAGAATAATAATCTGAGCCTGTCGGTGGCAAATCAGTGCTTTTAGTGGACGCTAACTGAAGGTGTGCATTTTACATTGCAGCTTGTTTTGAAGCTGCTGGTTACAGCATTCTCACTCAATACTGGACCACATATTTCAAAAGATTTCAAAAGATGTCAAAGATTTTGGTTCATGTTAGTCACTTAGACACCAAATGCATGGGAAAATAGGGTCCAAGTTGAAAAATACTGAAACACTTACTTAATTATGCACTTATATATGCAAATAAGCACTTATTTAATTAGACAATGCCTAATTTGCATAATTGAACATAAAGTTCAGAAAACTTGTAATAGAAAAAAGTATTGTCTTAATGTAAGTAATCAACTGGGGAAGTTTCATCGAGATCTGTTAGTTAAAATATTTTCCCTATTCACCTGTGTTGTCTCCCTTTAACATGGGCTGCAATGGGAAATTGGCATCACCGATTTCAGTATTTTTCAATACTTACCACCAGTGGGTTTCTTAAGACTTTTTATATGTCATAGAGGAGACTTTTATGAGTAATAAACCTTCATCTCTTTTTTTCCTGTGTCAGACCCTGGCTACAGCTCAGGGTAATATCCTGGAGAACAGGGAGCTGATAGAGAGTCTGAACCAGACCAAGGCAAGCAGTGCCCTGATCCAGGAGTCACTGCTGGAATCACACAGGCTGCAGGCATCCCTTGACCAGGTACTGTATCACAGGCACACACACACACACACACACACACACACACACACAATCTGAATAACAGTTTTATGGCCTCTCTCCTTGCACCATTGTTTAAGTCTTATGATTCATTTTTAAAAGCTGGATTGGTCATGAAAAAATTAAAAACAGGTGTCAGAAGAGAATCAGTATTACCCAGTGGATCACTGTAGTGTAATAACCACAACAACTGCTATACTCATCTAATTCACTGATAAGAGAGAGAGAGACAGACAAATAGAATGGCAATGGAGATTGAGGGCTGTGACGGAGAGAGAGAGAGACAGACAGATAGCGAGCACACATGGCAGATATACAGAGAAAGTACATAGATAACGACTGACAGATTCAGACAGAGACAGAACGTTTTGAATGTATAATGACATTTATTCCCAGTCTGCAAATGTAAAATGACCCCACTTTTGTAGTTTTGTGTACTTTCTGGAACAAATTATCATCGTATGTTCAATACTTTTAATGAAATTAAAAAAAGGGTAGGCTATTAGTTTCAATGATGCAGTATAATCTAGTTTTTGGGCACAAGCTTTTTAGCTCAACAGCACAAACTGCTACAGATATCAGATTGCCCAGATGCACAAGCAAAGAACTATTGCAGATTCATTACATCATTATCCTCTAGGGTGCAGTGTTACATCAGAACTGTTTTTGTACTTTTCTCTCAGTTGCTTTTAATTATTTATTTATCTCTTCCGTTTCTGTCTTTCTCATATGGACATCCCTGTTTTTTCTCACATTTCCTGTCTTATCACACCTCATGTCTATCCTCATTTCTCTCTCTCTCTCTCTCTCTCTCTCTCTCTCTCTCTCTCTCTCTCTCTCTCTCTCTCTCTCCTTCCATCTCGATTGAAATAGACATTTTCGATTCTACTTTTCTTCGTATCCATCCCCATATAAGTCCCTTTCCCTGCCATGTATCCATTTGTGGTATTTTCTGGAACTTGTGGTATTTTCTGGAACTCTCTAAAACATATGTGGTTCTTTTTCTGCTTCCTCTTGGTTTCTTCCCTCCCCCTTTCTCTATGTCCTTTCTCACTTTCTTGTCGCTTTCTCCTTGCTTTTTTATTTTAAGGAGCGGGATGCCTACCTGCCTCTTGCAGAGAGTGCCAGCAAGATGTATTTTGTCATCACAGACCTGTCGAAGATCAACAACATGTACCGCTTCAGCCTTGCTTCTTTTCTACGCCTCTTCCAAAGGGCTCTTCAGGCCAAGAAGGTGACTGGATGACACACAACTCTTACAGTACTTCCATTTTCATCCAATACAGTTGATGTTAACATGGTTCCAAACAATATGCCCTTGAACTGAAACCAATATCAATACCACACCTTCATGTAACTAGACTAATTAATAAATTATGCAATACATAAACAAAAATACTAGGGCTGTCAATCGATTAAAACATTTTTAATTAGAAAATTAATCGCATACATAATTAACGGTGCCTGAACCGATACATTTTAAGAAAGTAAAAAAGAAAACAAAAAAAAGGGTACTAAACAACAGTTGGTGACATTAAAGAACGGCTTGTTTATTGCTAAGGCCATATGGTCAAAATTAATTGATTTAATAATAATGTATAACAATAACAATAACTTATTTCACTAGTAAATTGCTGTTGAACGACAAAAACGACCACCAGATGGGAAAAGGACATTTACAATAACTTCAAATGCTTTTTCAAGTTTACCAGTTTCCTGAACGCACCGTCTGTGTTGTTTTTCCGACGTCAGCTGCAGATTGTTACACCCCGGTGTTGAATCCTCTATAGTAAAACACAGTCAAATTTTACACCGTTTAGCGTTAGCTGTCAGCATTGTAACCATTTTTAATCCAGCTACTAGCTAGCGGTAGGCTAACGTTAGCTGCTGTTGAGTATAGTGTATAGTGTAGTGTTGTAAATGTTCCAAACAATGATCCAGGCAGCACATTCTTGTCTCCCTCATTTATTTTACAGTCCAATGGTGGCTAGAACGGCTCCGGGTCAAACGTCAATATGGAATGGATTAATCTGCGTTATTTTTTTTAACGCGTTATTTTTTCTCAGATTAATTAATCGAAATTAACGCGTTATTTTGACAGCCCTAAAAAATACTAATATGCAAATTCAAAAGTAAGTTTTCTGGCACACCCATTACAGTTTGGCAGTCATAGCATATAGGGTAACACAATTTGGACAACATTGTAGAGCCAATTCTTCTCCTTAACATTTTTTAGGAAACTGTCTAAAATAGCAATGCTCCTCTCCTAAAATCTGCTTCAAGTATAAACTGCGTTTCTGTTTATGAGTTAGTTGACCTCACTCATGGGACCATGTGTGCCATCATTGCTTTGTAATTAGTCCAAAAGAAAAGTACAACAAACTTTTTTCTTTTCTTTGTATATCGTTTAATCCGTACAAAAACGAAGTGTAAAAACAACAATTCACCATTTTACAGGGGGTTTGTGCTGGACTATTTCTTTCGAGGTATAGACATTAATTCATACAGTATTATTAATCTACAATGTTATTTGTGTCAGTTCTAGAAGTAGGGCTTTTTGTACAATTGGTTCAGAATAAATGCAAGGTTCTTTTTTAGTTTGACAATGTTTAGTTTAACTTATTTTAGCTTAACTCCATTTACTTTATTTCAATTATTTTAGATGATTTTATTTCAGTTTAGGTCAGCTTGACTTATTTCAGCTCGTTTGTTTTCAGTGTGTTTATCTCAGTCTGACCTGTGCAGCTGGAGACCATCATGGACTGTCTATCACACTGCTGTTCTCCATCTGAGCCCTAAACACTGTCTGATAACCAGCGCGCACGCACACATGCATGCGCAAGTGCCCCACACACACACACACACACACACACACACACACACACACACACACACACACTGGGTTGAAAGATTGAGCACTGATTCCCCAAATCCTGTGTGGGTTGTTAGAGTCAGTGCTGTCATCCAAGAATGTCACCAGGCAGCAGCTGGTCACTAGTGTGTGTGTGTGTGTGTGTGTGTGTGTGTGTGTGTGTGTGTGTGTGAGAGAGAGAGAGAGACTTCTGGACAAATTCAGTGAGTGTGGTCAGAATTCTGCATTGATGCATGGACTTTAGCTTCGTTTGTATCTTTTGGTTTGTTGTATTGAATGAGCAAGTTTAATTTGCCATGAGCTGCAGATGGTTCCCGAGATTTAGAAGATAATTTTAACCTCTCATGTCTAACATAACACATTGAAAAGTCTTCTTTTCAGTTTACACACACAAAAACATTAGCATACACAAACAACGTACTATACGCTCAGGTACCATATACACAAAGTGCTAACATTAAACACAGGTTTTTACATGAAATAGATGCTTGCAGAAAACCTCAAACAGAGATCCAAGCAGGAGAAACAAAGGGACAGACATGATGAACTGTGAATAGGGGACAGAAACAGAGAAATCCATCATAATTTCTCTTTTTCTCAGCATTCCCCATCTATTTCTCTGGCATTCTCTCTGTGTCTGATTCTCATGCTTTAATTCTTCTGTTTCTGTATTGCTATTGGATTGTTTTCCTTCTGGTCTCACCTTTGTGTGTGTGTGTGTGTGTGTGTGTGTGTGTGTGTGTGTGTGTGTGTGTGTGTGTGAATTTTAGGAAGCAGAGATTACTGACGCCAGGATTGCTGCTTTGGAGGCCAGCTTGAAGAATATGGTGTATGAGTATGTGTGCCGGTCACTTTTCAAGGTAAAACACACACTTATACACAAAAATAGAACAAATGTTGTTTAAGCATCTCTAAAAATTCCTGTCATCACTCCGATAACTTATATAAGTAATAAGTGGGTAGTGTCTGTTTTGAAGTAGACCCGCCAACAGTTTTATTTCTGCCTTGTTGTTTCTTGTTAATTCAAATGATCACTCATAATGAGCCAATGAAATGTCTTTTTCTACTCACAGCTTCAGAAAAAAATCCTTTGCTAACTAATGTTGTTACAAATAGGTAGGTTGTTGTGTTCAGTTGACACATCTGACTAACTGGTAAAAAAAAGAAGGTTTTCACAGACTACAAATTACACTTAATGAATTTTTACAAATACTTCTTTTAAACTCAGACAATCTGGCATAGCATAGCCTAATCTGAAATATGTAATTAACAACTAAAATGCATCAGGTACCTAAAACAAATATTAAGATGTATCCAAAAAGTGCAGGTATTATAATGTAATGTTGATTTCTTCACCTGCATAACACTGCTTTACTCCCCCCAATCCTTTCTCCCTTACTGCTACCACAATGTGTAATGCTCGGCCTTTCAGCCAATCATAATGTAAGGTTTAAGCTGCTTTACTAGTAACAAGGTTGGTTATTCTTCTGCAGATGCACTGAAATCTTTGTAATATAAAGTAAGTGGTGGAAGAAGTATTCAGATCCTTTAGTTCAGTAAAAGTACTAACACCACACTGTGAAAATACTCTACTACAAGTAAAAGTCCTGCATTGAAAATGTTACAGCGTAACTCTCGCTAAAATGCAACCTAGGGTCTTTTTGTGAATGTACCCGAGTCAAACTTTCGTTTAAAAGCATAATTAGGACGGAAACGCCACTTTTAAGATTTACCGTATTACCGTTTTCGGTCAAATGGCCTTTTGAATGGGAGTGCTAGGGGCACTACTATGATCGCATCAAAATCACTGTTTTTAAAACACTAAGAAGGCTCGACACAACATGAAACTTTGCTTGAAGTATCACCAGGGTCTCTACACATGAACTCGAGCATTGAGAACATTGTTTGTGTACACAGAGTTTACTAAAAAGAAAGGTTTTGAACAACTCATTTTAGCAGTTGGTTTTCCCGGTCGCCGCCATCTCGCCAGTCAAAAAGAGTCGATCTCCGAATGCAACGTAAAAGGGTGGAGTAAAGATGGAAAGCTCCTAAAGCTTAGTTTCACTCTGTCTGCCACTTGTTGTCTGTAGCTGGTTGTGCTTTGCATGTGTGGGATTCTGAAACGTCCTTAAAATCAGGAATTGTCGTTTGTTTATTCAAAGTCAAAGACAGTCCAAAGTAGTGCTACTTTGCACATTTTGTACAAGTACATCAAATTTGTACTTAAGTACAGTACTTGAGTAAATGTACTCTGTTACATTCCACCACTGTATAAAGTAGTAGTATAGTATTATTCTTATTGCAACTAACAGTAATGAAGGTTAAATATTGACCAATCATTGCATCGATCAGGCATGGTTAATGTAATTTCTCTGTCTTTTGTGTGTGTGTGTGTGTGTGTGTGTGTGTGTGTGTGTGTGTGTGTGTGTGTGTGTGTGTGTGTGTGTGTGCCTGAATGGTAATGGCAGTTTCAGGCAGACCCAGGGTGGCTATTAACTGCTGATCACATCTATAGGCTATACCCAACGCTTTCACACAAACACACACATGCACACACAACATGTAGACAGCAGCAGTCCAGTCATTAGTAGAGAGGAAACATTGGACTACATTATCAGTGCTCCTGTCAACAGCCCTGTTTGTGCTACAGAAGACATTACTTTAAGGGGGAGAGGAGAAAACTGGGAGAAGGGGTCCAGTTAAAAGATAAAAGGTGGATAATGAGCGAAAGAGAACAAAGAGGAGAATCTGAGAGGATACAAGATTAGAACAACATGATATACTGTATACATCTTTGACGGAAAAGAAGAAAAAAACATGCCATATTTTTGGAATATCTATTTTGTATGGCCGTGGTAGGCACTCAAACTATTCTATTCACCCACAAACACAACTGATTCAGCTTAATAAGGTATTGATTGAGCATGGCTAGACACACATCAAAGTTTGATTAAGAATCAGGGTTACTCTACCAAATATAGATTGTTGAACCTCTCATGAGCAAATACTTTTTTGTATGGGTGTAAATTTGTTAAGCTTATGTTATTCGACTAATAATGAGATGTTTTATATTTTGTTGTGTGTCAGTCCATGGGTGTGAGTGTTTATGTAACACGCTACCTGATCCGTGTCCTATACTCTTGTACATCTATTAGTTGCATATTACTTTAGTAGTAGTTGCGTATTAATACGCAACTACTACTACTACTAGTATTCTTGCTAGTAGTCTATAGTTTAAGATGCACTTTAAGGTGGATGTAAAAGACCACTGGGATTCCAAATCATCTCACTTGATCATTAGATTGAGGTGCCCTTTGGATGCTGTCTTTGTGGCTAAGTGTCACTAATCTCATCCAATAATGCTATAATTCAGTAACTATTCAGGAAGCACATCTGAATGATTATAGCCACTGTGGTTGCAGAATATATTTTCTCAGAAAGACTACCATCTCCCTTATGTACCTGATTTTTCAGCAACAAAGCTCACATATGGTAGCAGTGATAGCAGCTACTGTGAATACCCAAACTGATTAACACAGTCATTTGACTTTTTGCCACTTTACAAAACACAACATTGAGAGGTTTTACTGAATTGCATGCTACTGCAAATTTGGTTGTCCTTTTCATTGTCCTTTGTGGTATTGTTACTTGGAGCAAAATGTCAGAGAATCAGTAATGATATGTACTGTAACTGTAGAGAGAAATAATACATTGATATAATGCTTTTGGAGGCCATTCACATGACAGAATTTCATTTACAGTAGTAGGTCAGGTAAGGAAAGGTATGTTAAGTGTTTGTGAACATTGATGTCACAATAATGTTATATAGCCTAAAAGTATTATAGGGTTTTCTTGTTTATGAGTTTGTTAAGATAGAAAGAAAACTATGGAATTGGAGGAGGGTTTAAACTTGTGTATATTTGCTTTCTGCATTGTTTCTCGCTGCTTTCTTGGTCACTGTCTTTCTGCTTCACTTGGGTGGGACTTGGATAAGCATCTTATTAGTTGCTGGTTTTTGTTATCTCTTTCAAACTTCACCAGTGGATGAGAAAGAGAGACACACACAGAGAGAGAGAGAGAGAGTAGTGTGTATATAATACAACAGCCAGTGTAGTTCTTGAAGTCCCTGGGGCTTTTTTGTCAGTGTGTAGCAACCCTTTACAAGCCATTTAGTTAGACAGACTGAGCTGCGTCTCATGCAATGGGAAAATGAGTATGTTTGTCCTTGGTCTGGAAGCGATGGAAGCATGTTCTCAGATGTGGCATATTCCATCTATGTATCAATCTCTCTCCTTTCTTCTCTCTGTCTCAGGCTGACCAGTTGATGTTTGCTATGCACTTTGTGAAAGGCATGTACCCTGAACTCTTCCAGGAGAGTGTAAGTATCTTAATAGATTAAGTATCTGCATATTTAGGATTTCATAAATACTGATTTCAGTGACAAATTAAAAAATAGCTAATTTCAGTTTTGAACCTGTCAACTGTTAACACTACTTTTTGCTGTAGGAGTGGGATGTCTTCACTGGATCCATTGTAGGAGAAATGTTTAAGAAAGAGGTAAACATGTAGAGAGGAAGTTGTTTGAGAAAACACAGTACTATTTCTGTATTTGATTTAAACCTTTCCTCTCTCTGCAGGAGTTCCCTTCTTGGATTGATCAGGAGAGGCACGGAGCAATGGCCATTTTTAAAGTAAACACACAAACAAAAAATAATAAAAATAATAACTTTTGACCTAAATAGAATACCAGTAAAGCAATCCTTACTAAGCGTAGGATTGGATCTTTATCTAAAATTATTTCTTGACCTGTTTTTCACCCTTTTTTGCCATCCCTCTTTCACAGACTACATTCCCAGCCCTCTACCAGTCTCTGTGTTTGAGTGACTCAGACCTTTGGCTGTCCTTCTCGCAAAGCTCGCAGTGTGAACAGGAAATCCCATCCTCCATTGCCAAGAAGATTACTCGATTCCAGCAGGTCAGCTTTCAATCAAATTTTTTTGTCAATCAAAAAAGTTATTTCATCAGCCAATTGAACCAAGTTATCATAATTTACAGAGTATATCAAAAGTCTACACACTTAGAGACTTTATGTATTTGTTACCTCTGCCAAAAAAGTTGTGTTTTAATCTCAGTTTGTTTGTTTCTCTGTCAGTCAGCAGATTTCAGTGAACTCCATTGTAAAGTTAATCCATGGGTCAGGGAGGAACTTATTAGGCTTTAGTGCAGATAGCGCCACCATTTTATAAAGCATAGCAACAAAGATCTTTTTTCCCCCTATGGATTTGTTGTTTCAAGATGAAACGTTCAGTATAGGACACACCCATTTCTGCTTAAACAGATTGTCTCCTATTTCGATTTTTTTTTGCAAAGCAGTTTTTAATGAACACTCCTAAAACAGTTTAATTTTTTTTTAGATGTCACATCATTTTCTTAGAATTTTTCCCAAATTCCTCCTTGTGTGTGGAGTATATTCTATAAAGTCACATCACTTTTAAACACATTATGTATCTGCGACACATTTCATGGTATTTTGCCTATTGATGGTGCTACAGCAGGATAATCAGTTATGACCATAACTCAGTTGCCATGGCGGAAACGTGGAATTTTGCAGAATTGATCCTCCTGTACAAAAACAAAATATAACCAAACAATATTTCTTCCAAAAAATATTAGTTATATTGTCTATCACTAAGTTTATTTACAAAATAATACATTAAGGCATAGGGAAGTCTTGCCAGAGGTGTGTGTGTCCTTTCTAGTTATTACTGTAATTGACTGTAATGACAGCCCTTTAAATCTATTGTTATTCTTTTCAGTATTAAGGAGAACAGTTTGATTGTTGCTTTGAGCTCACCCCTTCACATGTGGTTTGAGATTAAATAAAGATTTAGCTAATCTAATTTCAAAGCATGAACAAGACACAAGCCATTTATCACTAAAGTCAAGTATGCACACTTGACTGTCACACCAATTGACTTACTCATTGTGTATTGTGTTCTCAAAAATATATTTAAAAAAAGAACATATCAAAGCCTCAGTGAATTTGATGATGGGCATTTATCCAAATTCTGCTATTTTTTGTGTGGATATGTAACATTTTTTTATATGAATGGGATTTAACATTCTGTCTAAAATATCTTCATGGATATCTGTTGTTTCTTTCTTCCTCTTTTTCTCTTTGCTTTACGCTCTCCCCAGCTGTTATTGGTGCAGGCAGTCAGACCAGACCGACTGCAGAGTGCCATGGCAACATTTGCCACCCAGGCCCTGGGTAAGTGTTTCATATTAGGGCTTTTCATTTTTATTTCAATCACCTAGCTGCTCTGGAAATGGGTCTCATCTTTATTAATATTTTTTTACAAGGTTTCCTTTACTTATTTGCTCTTACTTGGTCAAATCAAGACCCTAAATATGAGTATCATATGAATGAATATACACATTTCACTTCTTATGCACACTTTTAAAGTGTATTCTAGATGTTGAAGGTAAACAAACAAACACATTAACTGAAGCTCTGCTTTGTACAAGAAGTTTGATAATCTGTTGAAAAATGTGAACATGACTTCTGTGTTTGTTCTGATAAAGGTTCAGTAAATATTTGCCCCTCTGAATTTGAGTGTGATTACTCTGCTCTGAAAAATAAACATCACAAATGACTAGATCCTTCTTTACCCCCTTTTGATAAACTACTTTACATCTGCACTCATTCTGCTCTGTATAAGATGCTTTGTTTTTTTTTACACCTTCTGCTTTCACACTCCACGAAAGCTAAATTTTCTCAGAAAGGCTTTTATTCTGAATCTCTGAGCCTTACTTGTCAATGTTTTTTTTTTCATGATAGTCCTCTCCATACTTTCTCTTTAGTGTTTTTTCGCCACTTTGAGAATGCCGCTGTTCTGAGTAAATGCCACATATGCAAACAAATACACACACTTCGCTCTGTCTGTTCTCTTTTCTCATTGTCTCTCTCTCCCTCCCACACTGACACAGACACACATACAAGCATGCACTTGAACACACACACACACACACACACACACACACACATATGCAGTTATGATGTTGCTAGAGAATGATTAATTTATTGTGCTTAATGAGCCCGTTCATTCAGTCCAGATAATCCTAATAGTGTGTTGGCTTCTGATGGCACTATCTGGGACACTGCTAATTGATGTCAGGTGAAACTAATATGCAGGTGTCAATGTATGTGTATGAAACTCATTTTCAGTTGTGTATGCTGTGTGACAAGACATGCTAATTAACTTCTGATGGTTTTAGGTTTATAGTTTATATTGTGCCTTTTGTTAGCTATGTAGTAGTCTGGGTCAACGGAAGTACATTTCCATGATAATTGTCTGACATCCGGCGCATGGCTCACCCAGCATATGTCCCTCACCTTTCACTCTCTGTGTGTTGCCGATATCAAACTCAGTTTGCTTCAGAAAACAACAACATACTTCAACCTAGCAAGCTACACGCTGAAAATGGCAAGTTTTGAAGAAAATGTATATTTGGAAGGCAGGCTTGCTTGGTTCTTTCGGTGAAATGATTGTAAAGATTTACAAAGAATATGTTCACGGCGTTTACTATCTAGCTGGGACGTTTTGGGACCGATTGGTGGGGATTGCTATGGATGAAGTACATGCAGCAATACACTGATAAGAGCAAATAATGTTAAACCATGTAACCAGCTAATTTAAATATCTCACGTTACTGTATTGTCTGAACAGTAACTTCATTTAATATTGAATGTGGCGTTTTCTGTTGCGGTGTGCAAACGTTCCACCAAAACAAGTTCCTTCCGGAGACCATTCTGCAGAGCCCCCGTCGCTGTGTCCGCCGCCCAAGACGATTGTTTTTGATGATTGGTTTAAAGAAATGCAAACAAACAAAGAGCGTCTTTTTCTCCTATCCTGGAATGTATTTTTGGTACAGCCAGACCTTACTCCACAGTGCTGTTGAGATAGGTCTGGCAATGTGAGACTAGCTATGTAGAATTGTTTTGTTTGTGCAAACAACAGCTTGTACATTCATCAGTCTGTCAGCTGTCTGTGTGTGTGTGTGTGTGTGTGTGTGTGTGTGTGTGTGTGTGTGCGTGCATGCATGTGCGTGCGTGGTCTCTGTGTGTGTGCACGCGCGTTGTCTATGTGTGTGCCTGTTTTTGAGCTGCTCACGATCCAGTTAACCACTTATGCCAAAAGTATTTTCCAGTCAATTTAGTTTTCAAAAACAAAGTTGCTACTCTGATTAGCTTAGATTTGAAAATGTACTAAATAAAACCATTTGGAACACATTTATAACACACATCAACATAACCCAAGCTGACTGTAATGTCCAAATGTTAGGCCTATGTCTTCCCCTCTGATCATCCCATTGGAAATATTAAGTGGTCTTACTAATATAAAGGTTAATATCTGTTACGAGGAGTGACAGAACAGACCCAAACGCACAACTCAGTTTAAACAAAAGGTTTATTTGGAATGAAGGGAAAAAGGGTAAGGAGAGGGGCGGTGAGGAGGTGGACGCCAAGGAGCAGGATATGGGCACAGGCTGGGACTGGGAGCAGCTGGGGAGCTCAGGGAGAACGGGGAGGCAACAGGCGAGGAGCTCGAGGAAGGCGCTGGAAGCCAGGGGCCGAGGAGCGGGGAGAGGTGAGGCGAAGAGCGGAGGTAGAGTGGAGCAGGGAGCCGCGAGGAGGGGACTGGAGGATGAGGCCAGCTGACTGGAGATAGGGAGATGGAAGTAATGACTGCAGGGAGAGAACACAAAGAAAGGGATTAGGACAGAGAAATGGTTAAGGTAGGAATGCAATGGTGATTTGGAGGAGCTTGTGTCACCGTGAAGGCTGAAACAACAATCAAGAGAAGATGATGCGTAGATCCGGGGTTTAAATACTGTGCTTGATTGAAGTAGATGGCCGGCAGGTGTGTATGGCGGGAGGAGTGATGGTGAGATGGCGAACAGGTGTGCACAATCAGCTGGCTGGCGCAGGCAGGAGGGGAGGGGGGGAAACAGAGAGACACAGAGAGGCAGGGCCGACACAGAAACTGACAGGAGAGCATAACAGAAAATAGCAAAAAGAAAACGACACGGAAACTCACAGCCGAGAGGGCATAATGGAAAACAGAAATAACAAATAGAAAACAAAACAGAAAACTCACAGCCATCACAAATATCACAAATATCAACCTTTGTAACAGCTTACATAACACCACATTTATAATATAAAGGTTTCAGTTTTAGTATGTTGATACAGTTTTGTATGTTGATTAAAAGAACATACTTTTATTTCCTTTACTCTCTGGTACTGCACCTGCCTTTGTCAGTCATACAGTATACCAAATAAACACATGCATTTTAAAAGGCCTTACTGGATGTGTTAACCTTGGGAAAATCTCTGTGCTTTGGACGTCAGCATCTTTGTCATATGAATATTCATTAATGAATAAACAACTCAAGGCCAAACATTTCTTATTTTAATGAGAAAACCCACCCCAAAATAGAATTCATATTTTGCTGTTCCAATAGTTTTTGACAGTAAAGTAAACCTGTACGAGTTTATGATGTCATCAGCTGGCTAATAGTGCCCCAGTGATATTAAGTCATTTTGTAGGCTCAGTTTAGGTTTGAGCCTACAACCAAATTAGTGTTATTCGAATATTGAGTTTGCAGCTTAAGTAGAAAATATAGCCACATCCCAGTAAAATCACATTTGATGCTGTTGTAGTGACCTAGGATTGCTTCCATTGATCATTTTCTATGGAGCAGCTTCAGGATGTGTCTCTAGTTTTTTTTAACTATATTATTACTTTGCTGATCTACATGAGGAAAGCCCACATCAAATTTATATTCACAAGATAAATCTGAGCTGTATAATATTACAGGAATAACTGTAGCATTTATCGGTCCCTTTGGAATTAATTTTAATAAAATGCTCCATGTGAGGCTTGAACTCACAACCTTCAGATTATGAAACTGACATGCTGCCTACTGCACCAACAAGGCCACAAAAGGGGCTGCAGTCATGGAAAGGAATGTTAATGCTTTGTGTCATGATCTAGCACTAAAGCTGTGGAGTGCAGGTTGAAGGAAACAAGATGAATAGAACAGAACTACAACAACAAAAATGTTAATACAGTGCATGTGGTAGTTGAACAGCGACAGCAACAAAACAAAGATGTGCGTTAGAGATGTTGGACTGAGAGGAGCTCTAGGGCAATCACAGATTCACAACCAATGATGAAGCACCACTGAGTTAATGGTGATGTCGTGGTAACATTTTCAAATAAATACCTACTTTTGGCAGTATGTAATTTGTGTCTCCACAATTCTATGTCATTGTGAGGTGATACGTTTTTACAAGAAAACTGCCCCATGATTCTTACATTTCTGATATCAGATTAATGTTTCTCATTCTTATACAAATCTATTAACAATCCCAACATATGTGCCATGTATCTCACCCAATGTTTATTTGTCATCTGATTTCAAAACACCTGCCCTGTGTGAGACTCGAGACTTATGACTGACACGCGGCCTACTGTGCCAACGAGGCTTAAAAATTGGTACATTGTGATTCATAATAGTTTGCATATACATATTTTCACAGTACATTACATTACTTTTACAATGAGACCTGGAAAATGAGTAGACATGTCACAGTTGCAACTATTTCACTTGTACTGTCAAGGCATTATTTATGTGTGCAGCTTTGGAGTCTAAGACAAATTTCCCTAAGGGGACAATAAAGTATATTGTATCGTATCATGTAGCTTAACTTGTTTTCATAAAACTAAATTACCCATGTTTTTTGAAAATGATTGGCTGTAATTTTAGTGTAGTATTTATTCTAAACTCTCAAATTATTTTACAAATGTTGTTAATAGGACATTCAATAGAGCCCCATCCGAAAAGAAGTGGTTACAAAAAAGAATGGAAGGGAGAAGATAGACGGAGAGGGAGAGAGCACTTTGGTGAGCCAGAATATTCTGACTGCCTTGTTTCCGACTGATAGCAAAAGCTCTATTGACTGAAACTCCGTGTCAGCTGTTGTGCAGCTGCTCCAGAGTGCTAATAATAATACTTGCTCATTGAGGGGCACACTGCATACTTTGTGTGTGCCTATTTCAGTGTTTGTGGGTGTCCATCAACCCATCTCTCCATCTTTGAAGGTGTGTATTATATTTGCACAACTGCGCAGTAACTTTCTCCGTTCATTCTTTCTTAAAACACCTGCCCCGTGTGAGACTCAAACTCACTGTCTTCAGACTGATGCGCCGCCTACAGCGCCAGCGAAGGTGTAAGAGCTTTTG
Organism: Sander lucioperca; assembly: GCF_008315115.2. NCBI lineage: Eukaryota > Metazoa > Chordata > Actinopteri > Perciformes > Percidae > Sander > Sander lucioperca. The sequence continues at coordinate 28,478,433 of NC_050177.1, read as the reverse complement.
TCAAATATGGAAAAAGTGAAACAATAACCATTCAGGATGACACTCCAACCTTAGTGTGTGTGACAATGTGTTTGTCTAGGTGTCTTTGTTATACATCTCGTCTATATGCACTCCTGAGTTTGTGGGAACAAACAACCCATCTCTCTAAGATCTCCAATTCTTTGAAGGTATGTGTCTGTGTTTCCATTTGAGCTAATTCTCCAAAAGTATAAGTTTTTTTGTGTCTTTATTCTTGAAAACACAGACTTACCCTATCCTAATAGAGAGATAGCTCCTTGAACGCCAAGGGAACCCATTGACTAAAGCTGCAGACACACTGACCAGACGGCCGACCCTCGGCAGAAAAAGCAGTTGGACTGATCAGTCTCCCCGGGTTGGTCAAAAAAGTGCCTCGGAACACACCAAAGCGACGAGACGTAATACGTCTCCATAACTGCAGGCAGCGCTAATCTGTATTGTCGCCCAAAAATGAAAACCGGCAGTTGATTGGACGAACGCGTCACGTGGGTCTTAGCCTGACAAGCCAGACCCACATCAAGATGTTGGGTCTGGGAACTCACCATTGACAGAGCTCAATCCGAGGGGCGGGATAAACAGTTGTCTTTCAAATTCCCTCTGCAGACAATAGGATAGTGCTACAACCAACCAGAGCAACGAAGAAGGCAGCGAAGCTAGTTGATAGATTAAACTTTTGCCGTATCTGCAAAACTCAGCAAAACTCTGAACACATCTTCCTTTTTCAAGAATGATTTCAGTGCCGTTCTCTGTTCTTTTCTCAAAGAAAAGCTTAACTCCAAGTCTTCCAGAAGACCGCTGTTCCCAGCAGCAGCAGCAGCCATAAGCCCGCCCACCGACTCTATACACGATGTGATTGACCTGACTAGAGTTTGGTTTTTCCAGCTCGCAAGCCAACAGAGAGTGCCTAGACCCCCCTGGCTGCAAATTAAATTTGCTGCCGCTAGGGTGTGTCTAGATTTCTAGGCTACGTGGGTCTGGTTTCTCCGGAAATTCAAAGACAGACTGTCATGGCGGCTTGTTCAGAATACGCTCTCATATTGTACTAAAATAGTTCACCGAAACGTGTTTCTGAAAGCATTTTAAGCGAGAAATATGCCATGCAGTTGCTGAATCTTTCTTCATTTCAGATCGACAAAGGTCAGTTTAAAAGATTTTCGTCAGATTTTGAGAGACTCTAATCACGCTCATTCTGCTCCCCGTTTCCGGGTTAGCACTCTACCAATCAGATGGGTCATTTGAGTCCGACTGTCGGCAGTGCCCGCCCCGCCGATTATACATGTCAAATCGGCCGAAATGAAGGCCGACGGCCCCTCGGACGGACGACGGCACGGACCACACCGAACAGACTTGAGTCACTGACCTCCCCAGACTGTCCAACGGCCGATTATCGGCTTGGTGTGTCTCCGGCTTAAGGTGTAGTGTACAAGTGCATGATGTGAGTGTGTGTCTGAATGAGAGAGCGAGAGAGAGACAGACAGATACAAAAAAGAACAGAAGAGAAGAAGATTTTGTGTGTATGTGTTTTTGGCAGTAAATCAGTATGCTAATGAGGCATGGTCTGTAATCCTCTTACAGCTAATCTCACTCAATCCCCCCAGTCCAGGCCTGGGCACTGCTCACGCACCCAGGCATGCCTGGGTGAACACAACCACACACACACACACACACACACACACACACACACACTTGCTCGCTGCTCACTCACTGGCATGCTCTCTATTTTTCAAAATACAAACCCTGTTTCACATATGCATAAAATGCATATCTCTCTCTCTTTCAGCTTTTTTTATCAATCATACAGCTAAAAAGACACCCTTTTTTGTTTTAACAATCTGGATTTAAATGCAAATGTATTCTGTCAGTGTTTGTAAGGTCAAGTGTTGTGTGCAACCAAGTGTCTGCTGATTAATTCTTTGCCATTCAGTGTTTGTAGTCTTTGTAGGCTCCTCTTTGCCCTGATTGTGTGTCATTAAAGCCAAGGTGAACTCTGCTATTCGCAGACAGAGGATGCTGGTCTGCAGCACGAATACTGATTACCTGCCCATGTCAAAGGAAGTTATGTATGTATTTGTGCACGCGCATGTTCTGTAAATGCTCCCTTTTTTTTTTGCAGTTGGACATCACAAGCCATGTGGTCAGATGACTGTTTTTCTTAGTGTTGCCATGGTGATGCAGCAAAAGGTCGCTCTGTGATGTTCTCTACCAAGACCTTGTGCGTGTGCATGGATGTGTACTTCTAGTGCAGCAGATTTCATTTGGCAGCAGACACCAAACGAATGTTCAGGCTGGGAAAGTCGTCTCAACCAGAAAAGACAGCACTGTGTGTGTGTGTGTGTGTGTGTGTGTGTGTGTGTGTGTGTGTGTGTGTGTGTGTGTGTGTGTGTGTGTGTGTGTGCGTGTGTGCGTGCTTGTCTGTGTCAGTGTGGGAGAGAGAGAGACAATGAGAAAAGAAAACAGACAGAGAGAAGTGTGTGTATTTGTTTGTATATGTGGCCTTTATTCAACAGTGGCGCGCATGTGCACGCACACATACATATGCATGTGTGTGTGTCTGAAAGAGATATCTGCTGATACATGTGCGAATAACTTCACAGCAGAATTTCTTACATAGCCACTCATACTGTGTGAGCCTATATCGCTGCTTGTGTTTCACTATTAACCCGTATCTGATATGTCATTCATAATATTACAGCTGGATTAGAGCCTAATGCTCAGTGAGGAAACTCACACATGCAGCCACACACACACACACACACACACACACACACACACACACACACACACTTAGGCACATACACAAAGAGCCTGCCTTCTCGACACCAGGGAGCTGATAAGGCATTCTTCTGCTACGTGTGGTGAATACTGCTGCATACCTAGTAATCTGTATGCACAGCACATCACGCTCCTAATTTCTCTCACTCTGTCTCTTCCTCTTCTGCCCTCTCTCTCTTTCTCCATCAACGCCTCCCTTCTGCTGTCCCTCTTCTGCTTTTTTTTTTCTTTTCCCCAACCTCCCTTCCCCTTCACCCCCCTTTAGGCACTGTCAACCTCTCCCTATTCATGTCCACCCTCTGTCTCCCTGTAATCGTTTCCCTCTTGATTTGTGTGTTTCCTTTCCTATCTACTCTCACCAAATGCCCATTTGCTTCTACTTACTAACATTTAGCACCATTTCTTGTTTCCTGCTGTTTTTTGCCTTTTATCTGTCACATCCTGGTGTACCCTCTCTGCGCAGTTTATCTAGTCACTATGACTTTGAGTGGCATATCACCTTTAAATACGATGTTGAAACACTCTTTACAGATCTGTCTTTCACACCCTTCATTCTCTTCCTATCTCCATCTCTTCTCTGCAGGTATGAAAGAGCTCTCTCCCCCTCCTCTGAACCTGCGCCGTCTCTACACTGAGACATTGGAATGGGAGCCAGTGTTGATCATCATCTCTCCAGGGGCAGACCCGTCCCAGGAGCTTGCAGAACTAGCAGCAGAAACCGTGGGCAGGGACAACTATCATGAGGTAGAGAGTAACATAATTAGAGAAGTCATAGCAGATTAGCAAGTGCCATGAAATATTTTCAACAGAATACCAAGATCAGGTCTACAGAATAGTATATTGTGCACCTAAACAGGGAAAATGAAAATGCTACAGCTTGTTAAATGTTGTATTGAAACATAGTTTTGAGGCATAGCTCATGGTAATGTTCTGCCTGCGGAGTTCATCAATTGTAATACATTTCAAGACAGCAAGATGTCTGAGAAAACTGGCCTTGCATTTGATACTCCTACACACCTGCAGTTATTCAACATGTGATTAATACAACTATTTAAAACAATGCTGGTATTATTGTATCTTTTTGTAATCATCAACAAATTCACTGAGACCAAAACCCACAAAGAAATGTATCTTACAAACAGCCTAAAACAGCCAAAAGCCTAAAACTCGGTAGCGTCTGCCCCCGCGCCATAGAACTCCACTATTGAAAACATATAACGAGTCATTCCATTGTTTAGCGTGACAAGTTCCTTCATTACAGTTTGAGTTGTATTTTCAAAGGATTTTTTCGCTCATCCTTCAAATTACTGTGACAAGATCGCTTGCCAAGTTAGAAAATATAGCTAATATGTGTATTATCCAAGAATATTCAAATAATTAACAGAAAAACATATTTTTACTATATTCATTGTAGCTACAACTAATTATATTTGCTCACAAACCCATATACGGGGCACTAAAGATGTACAGGCTGCGTTCCACTCATATGGGTGCTACATATAACATTACTCCAAGTCAAATCAGTTACATATAAATCAAATTAGTTATGAGTTACTAGCATCAATGTGTGAATACTATTAATAAATATCACATTGGTAAACCCACTTTGCAAGTATTTCATTTACGTTTCTCCTGCTGAGGAGAGAGACAAATTCACATATTGAATCCGATTATCTGCCTCCTAACTTCTGAGAAATTACAATTTAGAATCAAATTTTCCATCCCACTGCTTCTGTTTCTCACCACCTACTACCTCCCCCACTACTCTGTCTGTCTAGATCTCCATGGGTCAGGGGCAGGCTGATGTGGCCTTAGCTACACTCAGAGAATGTTCTCGAAATGGAGACTGGCTTTGCCTGAAAAACCTTCACCTTGTCACTATATGGCTACCGCTCCTGGAAAAAGTAAGTACTCTGTGTGTGTGTGTGTGTGTGTGTGTGTGTGTGTGTGTGTGTGTGTGTGGTATAGCTTTAGGGACAGGTGTTAAAGTGCTCATATTATGGTCATTTTCAGGTTCATAATTGTATTTAGAGGTTATATCAGAATAGGTTTACATGGTTTAATTTTCAAAAAACACCATATTTTTGTCGTACTGCACATTGCTGCAGCTCCTCTTTTCACCCTGTGTGTTGAGCTCTCTGTTTTAGCTACAGAGTGAGGCATCTCACTTCTGTTCCATCTTTGTTGGGAGTCGAACATGTGCAGTACACAGGTAAGAACTACCAGCCAGTCAGAAGCAGAGTATAAGTGTGTGCCACGCTAGCAGCTAGGCGAGCATTATTGTAACGTGTGTTACAAAGTGACGCACGTTTGTCACGGAAACAATAGAGCTGTTTGGAGCAGTTTGTGAACAGTGTTTTCTGTTGGAGATGGTAAGTGCCTTTGGGGTGGACTTTGGGCTTTTTCACTTTGTAAACCTATAACATGCACAAAAAAGATATATAACACAATAAAGGAAAGGGAAAAAGCCAAAAAGCATAATAATATGAGCACTTTAACATTTAGCTGTGAATGTGTGTGTGATTTTTGTTTTTCTCTGTAGTTTGTGGTTTTTGTTTAAAGCAGCCATATTATGCTCATTTTCAGGTTCATAATTGTATTTTAAGGTTGTACCAGAATAGGTTTACATGGTTTAATTTTCAAAAAACACCATATTTTTGTTGTACTGCACCGCTCTCTCTCACTGCTGCAGATCCTCTTTTCACCTGGTCTCTCTTTTAGCTACAGAGTGAGACCTCTTTTCTTCTTCTTCTTCTGTACTATCTTTGATTGCACTGCACATGTGCAGTAGCTCAGATGTAGATCATGTCAGCTAGCTAGCTCCATAGACAGTAAAAGAAAGGCTGTTTCTACAACTTCGGTCAGTTACAAGGCAGGATTAGCTGGGAGACTTCTAAATGAGGGCGCACATGGAAGTAGTTCTTTTGTAGATTATGGTGAACTTGTGTGTGTTGTAGCAGTGCTTTGCTATTGAGAACGAGGTAGCATGCTAGCGTTAGCATGCTAATGCTAACGCTACGAGCTAATGGTTGCGGTTAGCCAGCTCGTTTCGGCTTGTGACATCACAAGCCGTGCTGATTTTGAACAGCTCACCCAGAGACTGAAGGCAGGACACATTCAGAAACCGTATCTCACTCTAAACAGCATGGATGGATTTTTTTCAAAGTTTGTATGTGTGTGGAAGCACCAGAGACACAACATAACACCCCAAATCCCAGAAAAAGTGATTTTTTCATAATATGGGCACTTTAAGAGGGGTTGTTTAAAAATAGTAAATTTTTGGACAATAGCATCTGACAAGGACCCTTATTGATCAATTCAGGTTACTCTACAAGGATTCTGTATATTTATATCTAATGTTACAAGGCTAAAGCTAACCTGGGCTCGTTGAACAACAAAATACAGCTACTAAAGACTAACCTAGCTCATAACATTAATGGTTATTGGTCTCCTCTGCCTGCGTGATGCATTTAACGTGAGAATGAGACCTATGCTTGCCTGGATGTGTGTATACTTTCCTACCTAAGAGGGGTTGTGCAGTGTTAAACTGACTCACCCAGCCGCTGTTTCGTCTCATGTTCCGAAACCAGGCCTGCTACCGTCACCAGCCGCCGTCATCTTCGCGCACGACAGACTCCCAGTTGTTGAATTCTCTGCCAGCCCGCTCTCCGTGTTGTTAGTTCAGGTTTTAAAAGGTGTATTTACAAATAGTAATAGTAAATATAATAGTAAATACTTCAACAGTCTTTTCCGTGTGGTACTAGCGCATGGTTTTCAGCGTCAGCTTGTCATCCATAGTGCTCATGTTGCTCATCCTGTATGTTTTTATTATTGTGTACATGTGCTTGTGTGTCACATTACAGTAAGTGGTAGTTAATATGTGTCTTCCACTTGCTTTGTGTTTATTTGTGTCTGTGTGCTTTTCCTGGGATTCTGTTTAGTGCTGTGTCACTGTAGCAGGTCATATCTCAGTTGGAGGCACAGCTGTTGGCAGTGATTGGCCTATGCCTGCGTGTGTTCCCTTATCTGTGTGTGAGTGAGAGCGTGTTTGTGTTTTTTGTGTGACTTAAACCACAGATCTCCTCTTCTACTTTTGTCCTTATACCTTCCACTCACCTCACCTCTCTCTCTTCTCTCTTCCTAGTATTTAATTTTGTATTTGTTTTCACCTCTACATCCCGGCTACATCCCACATTTTCTTAACACTTCTCTTGTCCCCCCTCATATTGCATAACAAAAACTCTCTTTCTGTCTGTCCCTCTTCTTCTTACTGTTTCATTGTCTCACTCTTTGGCCAGAAACCAATGAGGTTGCGGTCTCAGCAGTCAAGCTTGAAATGAAAAACTGACGCAACAAGGGGAATGAGGGAGGCAGTGAGCATAGGAAAAAAAAAATGAAGACACAGTGGATGTAAAAGGAGGGAAGTTGGGAAAGTCTCAGCAGGCAGGTGGAAATTCTACCAAGAGAGGGCTTTGTTTTAGTATCTGTTTCTGTATCTGTGTCCATCTGCTCAGTCTTACTGTACCTCTCAATGTAGTTTCAAAATTTTCTGGCTTCTTTTTGCCATCTGTCTCTCTAGTCATTCCCTCCTTCACTAAACCAGTTGGCTAGTTAGAGAGAGGAGAAGGAGGAAAGAGAGACAGCGAAGGAATGCGGTCAGTGTTGATAATTGAAGTTGGCAGTGCAGATGTCCTCTCATCCCTGTTTATTCATATTCTTCCACTTGCTCCCTTGTTTTCATTCTTTTATTTTTCACATCAACCACTCCATCATCTATCTTTCAATCTATCTATCAGTCTATCACTCTAAATGTATTTATGTCTGCCAATCACAATATAATGAAATAATGACATATTTTGATGCAGAGTTTTGTATCACAGTAACTAAATGAAATACTGTCCAGAATCACATATATTGTGATATAATCATTATTAATGGTCAAATCACTGTGATAGGATTATATCAGGAGTTACTGTATCTAATCTCTAGTATGCAGATACAACTTTCCTTCAGCAAAACATTGTGTATGTGTTAGTATCTATTTGCGTATGAGTGGTGTGTCTTTCACACTCTTTGCATCTGAACTATATGGATATATTCTAACAAAGAAAGGTTTTGATGTAAAATCAATTTGAACTTTCTCTCCCACTCTGTCCTTTCTCTGTATCTACCAATCCTTTTCTTCTTTGTCAGTGCATCTTCTCACAATACTATAATTTGTTCAAGAGGAATTTTGGTTGACAGCACATCAGACACACACACACACACACACACACACACACACACACTCCTTGAGAGACAGATAAGTTTCCTTCGAGGGTTGTCAGTTCCTGTGTATTTTGATTTTTTTGTGATCATGTGTGCTTCCACAAGAATGAGTTAGGTTTCAAATGATGCAGAAACACATTGATTACAGTTCTGTGTGTGTGTGTGTGTGTGTGTGTGTGTGTGTGTGTGTGTGTGTGTGTGTGTGTGTGTGTGTGTGTGTGTGTGTGTGTGTGCGTGCTTGCGTGTGAGTACCCAATCAGACCCTAAGGTGCAAGCATGCTATTTTTAACCACAAGTCTTGAGACAGATAGAGAGTGGGGAAGGAATGTAAAACGAGAAGTGAGAGAAAGATAGCTGTACATTGAGATGAAGAGACAATGATGGAGACAGAGAAAAGAAGAGCTGCAGAGAGAGAGAGAGAGAGAGAGAGAGAGAGAGAGAGAGAGAAATATATTTTGAAGTGAGGTGAATGGTTTATCGTTGTGGAGAATCTGTCATTGTGCAATGACTCTAATGGAGAAAGAATTACATTAAAAAACAACAAATACTATAATGGCTATCCTCCTTATATTATTTAGTATTTACTCTATTTTCTGATGTAAACAGGATCCCCGTGCAAAACAGAGTTAACAGCTCTCATTGGACCACACTGTATAAATACAGTTTGAGTGAATATACCACATATCCTTACAAAGATAAAAACTTGACGAAAGGTTTTACAAGGGAAAAAAACTATTGTTTTAAGTGGGGTTTTAGTTGCAACTCACAGTTGCTTAAATATCAATTTACAGATTCAAAGTTATTACTCTACTCTTGTGTGAACTTTGTGGTTTGCACTTTTACCTCACATCAAGAAGGTCCTCCAGCTGGCTGGGGTCTGCATTTGTTTATATATTGGGATAAACTCCAGCATTTGCCACCATAAACAAGATAAGCAGTTTAGAAAATGGATGGACATGTGTGGTACAGTGTCTGATCAATGTGTGCAATCAAAGGATCAAGTCTTTTAGTGTTCCAATTAATGAGTTTTATGCTTTTAAATACTACACACTATGTGTGTGTGTGTGTGTGTGTGTGTGTGTGTGTGTGTGTGTGTGTGTGTGTGTGTTTGTGTTTGCATGTGGAAATGAAGACCTCAGCTAAGAGCTGTATCTACAGACAGAGACTACTGCAAAAGTAGTCTGGTCTCATATAACTCTCCTGTGATGATCTCTTAATGTGTTCAATGTGTCTAATGTGTGTACTGTCCTTCCTCCACAGGAGTTAAATGTGCTACATCCTAAAGCAGACTTCCGTCTCTGGCTGACAGCTGAAGTTCACCCCAGATTTCCTCCCATACTGCTGCAGTCCAGCCTCAAGATCACTTACGAGGTACTGACACACACACACACACACACACACACACACACACACACACACACACATTCACCACCACACATACAGGCATAGAAACAATAACACCATAATAATCCTACAGTAGCTTACAATGAAGTTTATGTTGGGTAGCATTGACCCAACTCACCTTTACACACAAACATGGACCTTACACATTTGTGTAGGCACACTGCACAAATGCTCATTATCCGTATTGGTTTAGTCTCATATACAGTGTTGAAACTATACAGTGTTGAAACTTTCAATTTCCCAAACATAGACTGTTGATCTCTGTGAATCTCTACAGAATCCTGTCACGTTTGTCTGAGCCCCAGTGGGCCATGTTACTAGGGTGCATACTCACACAGTGTAGGATGTGTATAAGGGCTGTGTTTGTTTCAAATGTCATGTGTATTCATGGTAATGTGTGTGTCTTTTATCCTCTATATATTGGCTACAAATGCAATGCAGCCACATATACTGTACATGTATATGGAGATGCAGAAGCCTGCAGCTTGTGTGTTAGTGATGCGTGTTTTAGTGCTCAGTGTGTTTCTGGGAGTCATGCTCAAGGGGTTAGCTGCTTCGGCAGCCAAGCATGCTGCACAAACAGCCTCTCTCTCTTTTTCGCTCTCTCTGTCTCTCTCTCTCTGTCTCTGCCTGTCTGTCTATTTTTTCTGACTCTTTCTGTCTCTCTGAGAGAGACACACACACACACACACACACACACACACACACACACACACACACACACACACACACACACACACTATTTTATGGGCAAATGTATTGATATACTTTGTATTTATGCACACTCATCCTGAACACATCCCTAGAGAAGTTACTGTAATACTGTATATCATTTCTGGACTGCAGAACAAGTGTCAGAGCCAATAAGTCAAACCAAAAATAAATAGTATACATACAAACTGATACTCATAGCTTTTGTTTTTGCTAGTGTGATTGTTTTAGGATTATACAGAGCTGATCTGCCAGACTGGTGCTGGAGCTGATCCATGTGAAATATAATCTGTTGTAGTAGTAGTATTACTAGTAACACAGTACATGTGAACTTACAGTATATGACATTGCATGCCACAACCAACACACACACACACACACACACACACACACACACACACACACACACACACACACACACACACCATGACTTATTTTCCACACTAACCCCCTTATCTACAACCCACTTTTCAAAAATGGCTAGAACACAAGACTTCAGTGTAGCAAAATCAAATTTTCCAAGCTACAGTCTAAACTGTTGTATCCCAGTGACTATAGCTCCTCCACCAAACCCTGAACACCTAACCCCACACTCAACTCCCCTTTGCAGTTTAATGTTGAAGCTTCAGAAAGTGAATATGTTTAGTGCCTTGTATTAGACTTACAGTGCAAACCAACAGCTCAAACATAGAGCAAATATTGAATTATACAAATGTATTTTCAATGAAAATACACAGAACCAGAAGGCAGTAGCTCAATGTAAGAATAAAAAATATCAAAAGGCTAATTTAATAGTTAGTGTCCAAAAGGAGAGTTAACATAATACTTGGTGTGAATAAAAGCTCACGATGTACCTTCAGTGATGCACATGGGGAAATTGTTCTGCTGCAGCAGAAATGAGTAAAATTCAGACTGACTGTGGATGTCCAATGTAAAAAAGTAAGCATCTTGCAAATACACTTATATCTACTGAACATATGTAGTGATTTTGCCAATTTTGGCCAATTTAGTAAATGTGCATTACTGGTTGTGTGTGTTATCAAAACCTCCAGATGGAGGTACCAAATGTTCAGCAAAGCTGATGATGTGTGAACTGATGTCAATGTATGCTTATCTACATACACTTTATACACACCCAAGCAGTACTTCATGCAGACTGTTTTCTGACAATTTATGCTTATTTTTTTCTATTCTAAAAAGAACATAATGTTGTGAAATGTACAGACAATTGTTCACAGATTCAATATGTGCTGACTAATGTAGAGAATATACCAACTAAAGTACAGTATACCATTGGAACATAGGTGGTAATGGCTATTGGGTGTCCAACACTGACCAAACTATGTTTTTTTTCAGTTAAGACTCTTGTTGTAATTATAAAACTTTAGAATCTAGATCTGTAAAAGCTTTTGTGTCTAGGTAGTATCCTCTTTACTTTTTTTAACAAACATTCTGATAACCAGTCTTGCATTCTTAATAGGACATACAGTACATATCCATACATTTGCTCTACAAACCTGTTTGTGAATGTATTGCAAATGTATAGGGGACAGCCAATTTCCCTAATCTTTCTACATTTGCCAGCCACTAGGCGCTGTGGCTTAGTTGGTTAAAGCGCCTGTCTAGTAAACAGGAGATCCTGGGTTCGAATCCCAGCAGTGCCTTTTTGTTTTGGTCCCATATCTCCTTACCATGCAGCATATATGTCTTGCACACATGTTCAATGTCTCCATATTCCTTGCCATTTTTCTGTGCTTGTATGACAGGACTATGTTTGGACCTTGCAATCTGAAGTCGCATTGAACATTTGAATGTTGCAGGAGATTCCATCATAATACAACCCTTTCTCTCTTCCCCTTCCCATCTATCCTTATTTACCTTGTCCCTTTCCTTTCTGTCTATTTGTCCTCCCTTTCTTTTCCCATCTACAGGCTCCTCCCGGGTTGAAGAAGAATCTTCTGAGAACATATGAGTCGTGGAGTCCAGAGCAGATCAGTAAAGGTTGGCTTTTCTCTTCTCTTCTCTTCTCTTGAACAAAGAAATTCTAGCATGCTTGCAAGTTCTGGGACAAAAACCGAACAGCAACACAGCATTCAAAAGCATTCACGGCAAAATACAGCATGCTTAATTCTCCTCTCAGTCTTCTCTGTTGTATGTTGTTTGATGAATAATAGATAACTGCCCTCAAGGTTTATTGAGCACGGACACTGATAATGAGTGCTCATTGTAGTTATTTTGGTTGTGACATGCTGTCTAATGTGTGCAGGAGGCATCCTGGCCAGAGCCCAGTCTTTGTTCTGTCTGGCTTGGTTCCATGCTGTCTGCCAAGAGAGGCGCAAATACATACCACAGGTAAAATACACAAACGTAATTGTAGACCAGAATGGTCATAGTTCTATAATTTCATCTACTGTAGTATTAAATGAAAAAGAGGAAGAATACAGCACTTGTTTAAATGTTGTAATAGTCCTGTATGCAGAATGAAGACAATGGCATAAACAGACAAACTAACCAGCTCCTTATTCCCTTCAAATGTTCCTGCCATTGAATTAATGCTTTTTTATGAATGCTACTAGCATTAGACGCTGTTGCATATAGATACTTAACATCGACTATACAGCATAATGTGCTTTAATGCCCTTTGAAATCACAAACTTTTGGTAGTTTTTACTTGTGAAAACCTAAATATGTATTTACACACACTCATATTACCTTATTTCCACACAGGTACATAATTAGTGGATAAAATAAGTTTTTTTGATATAGCACCTTTTACAGACAAAGTGCTTCACGTGATAAAAATAGTTAAAATACAGTAAGAATCAAACAGTAAATGAGCAAACAGTTGTACAGGATGTGCAGTTTATATTCACAGCACACATCTAAACATAACACAGCTATACAAATGCATGATTTATTTATTTCCTGGGCAGCTAATGACAATTACAAAAACCATACTGATTGATATTCAAAGAGAAGAAGTTACACCGACATAGAAAGTCATCATCTAGAAAGGGTAAAAACCTAACCCAGAGTTCACTTTTCTTTGTCATTACTGAGTCTTTCTTTGTGTATGTGAGTGTATGGCTATGTATGTGTGCATGCAACTGTGAATATACTGTAAGTCTTTGTAGTAAACTTGCCTGCTGGTCAACACGCACATGGAAAAGTGATTGTAGACCAAAGGTTTTGCACTTATTAGTCAGGATAGTGGAAACGTTCTACTGTATGATGTCATAAAACTGTCAAGAGATTTTACAAAAGAGTAAACTGAAAATGGATTTTATTGACCCACTGCATATAGTAGTTACTATTATTTTTAAACTGACGTGTATCTCAGCTTTAACAGTCTCACAGCAGCTCTAAATAAAGCAAAATGGTGTATTTTACCTGTGCCAGAATCAACTCAAGATGTTTGGAGACTGAACACAGTATTTCCTAATTTTGAACAACAGTTCTATTAATAAATCATCTCTACATAACCAGATAGAGGGTGTAAAAAATGACATTATTTGCAATTAGATGCAACCTTGGGTGGAAATGAATCAGCCTGTCTCCCTGCCTAGTCTCTCTCTCTCTCTCTCTCTCTCTCTCTCTCTCTCTCTCTCTCTCTCTCTCTCTCTCTCTCTGTCTCTATCTCTGTCTCTCGCACTGAATCTCTGGTGTTTTAATTTGATATGGTAATGTTATTCCTCATCCAAGAACATGATCGCCTAATTATTCAAAGACACAGCTACTTTCGTCCACTCGACCATCGGTTACTCTCTACTCACTTCATCTGCTGCCCTTTCTCCTTTTCTCATTTATTCTCTCCCTGTTTTCATCCTTTTTACATGCTGAAAAGGCAGAAACAATTTCATTTAAAAAGACAGAGGAAGATCAGGGTTTTTGTTTGTTTGCCATAAGAGAACAGAAGAGTGGCCAATTGTGTCTGGTGAACTACTGTAGGTAGCTCACTATTTCAAGTGCTCACAAAGTAATTGAAAACATGTACACACACAATCAATAAACACACATAAGCACACATACACAGTCATCTTTAAAAGACCCATACAATAGACTATATAGATAGATAGATAGATAGATACTTTATTCCTAAAATTTCCTTCAGGGTTGAATAAAGTATCTATCTATCTATCTATCTATCATCTATCTATCTATCTATCTATCTATCTATCTATCTATCTATCTATCTATCTATCTATCTATCTATCTATCTATCTATCTATCTATCTATCTATCTATCTATCTATCTGTCTGTCTGTCTGTCTGTCTGTCTGTCTGTCTGTCTGTCTGTCTGTCTGTCTGTCTGTCTGTCTGTCTATCTATCCATCCTTTATATGAATAACAGACAACTGAATAAACAGTCAATGCTATGTACATACATACATACATGCATGAACCCAATCTGAAATCTCACTTGCACATAAATAAGCATATTCATCAAATGTAGTAGAAACATGCCCCACTGCCTGTGAATACACAGTCAAGCACAACATTACTGAACAAACAACATATACTTAATCATTCAAACAATTACTGAACATGCCTACACACGTTTCCTCCACCCCTCACCTCATCCACCTACAGCATCAGTGGGCAGATTACAACTGCTGATTGAATAGCAGTGAAGTGCAACAAACACACTAACTGAGACTGCCTCACACTCAATTATTTTTTAACACTTGGTGGTCAATGTTGTTATACTGTCTGTATGTTCTGTTGTGCATTTGTGCATATGTGTTGTTGTCTGATTGCAGCAGACTTGTTTTCTTTCCTGAAGCCTCAGTGCTATTGTCTTCACTCCCTGTAGTTTAAAGCAGAGTGTATAATGTTTCTGTATTTGCAAAAACTGGACTGATCTTAATTTTGTGATTTACTCACTAACATAATGGGAGGTTTGCTTGTGACCAGACGGTAAAAGTCGAGGAAGTGAATAGTAGTCTAACAGTAGTATCCTTCACTCAACAGCTACTGGGGATTTCCCTTCTACAGGTTGTTAAGGACTTTTATATTGGGGCTGTATTACAAATCCTTCATTGTGTTGGATTACTGAAAGGTATCAATGAGTCTAAATGTGTAATATTTGAGCTGATCATTACAGAGACAAGTAGATGTATGTATATGTTTTAATGGTCTCAATTATTGCTTATACACACGGTGGGTAGTTACCCTAAAATGAGAGCCACAAGAGAAATGATATTAGATTGAAAGATATATCAACGTTCAACACACTCTTAACTGATAAGCATTCGGACAGGGAATATGTGTGAGGGATGATACTTTAATCCTGAAACACTATGTGTGATGTGAGATTAATGTTTGGTTGACAAAATTCTAAAAGTAACCCATTAGTACTTGAGCTTGTGCCTTGTACATGTAGTAAAATAAATATATTGTAATGTTTGTACTTATTCCCCTCCTCTGTGCTTTATCCAGGGTTGGACTAAGTTCTATGAGTTTTCTATGTCGGACCTCCGTGCTGGCTTTGAGATCATCGACAGGCTTTTTGAAGGTAGGAGGGCTGGTAACAAACATTACAATGCAGTGGAGAGCTCTGCTCTGTTTATTTGCAATAACCTCTTTAATTTAAACTTCCCCTGATAGAGCATGAGCTGCACGATGCAGCATTTGCATTTCTATGCATTGCACATGTAATCCCTTCATTGTATCTCCCTGTCTTTCTGGATGCGTGTGTGTGTGTGTGTGTGTGTGTGTGTGTGTGTGTGTGTGTGTGTGTGTGTGTGTGTGTGTGTGTGTGTGTGTGTGTGTGCATACACGTTAGCCTACGTTAGTGTTCTTTTGTTCTGTGTGCACTCATTACATATGTTTATAGCTTTCTTTGTGTCTGTGTGTCCAAGGGGGTAAACCTTTCCAGTGGGAGTTTGTCCATGGCCTGTTGGAGAGTGCCATATATGGTGGACGGATTGACAACCCCTCTGATCTCCGCATCTTACGCTCCTATCTGGAGCAGTTCTTCTCTGCAGGTCTCCTCTCGTCCTCCATCTCAGCTGGTCAGAGAAAGAGCAAAGGAGGAGCGCGCTTCTTTCCACCTCAGATCAGCCTGCCGAACTCTTGCTCAGTATTGGTAGGTTGTCAAGTTGACACAGTGGTGTAACACATGCAGTTAGCAAGCACACATTTTATTTTGCAGTTGCAGGCATACAGTAGGTGGTGTATGTATGGCTCACAAAGATTTTCAAGAAATTAATTGCCACAGAGAAATAAAAGGAGCACTATTTTTTTTTCTTCTGTACTTTAAAGCTTAAGCTGCTGGTCCTAGGTTTACTTTCAGAGAAGCAAAAACAATTCAAAGAAAGGGTATGGAATTAATGCACCCAGCTTTTCACTGACTGGATTTACTATTGGTGGTTTGGTCAGTATTGAAGTTGTGTTAGCTTGATTTTAAGTTGGTTTATAAAGTAGCCACTACAAAATAGATCCAATTAGTTAGCCTCAAGTTTACACAATTGGTTTTGTTAGTCTAATGCTTTGCCGTCTGTTGATGCAGCTTAGTATACACAAAAAATAAGAGGGCACATGCCCGAAACTGTTCATAAGATGTTTTTTTCATTTGAAGTAGAGCCATTAAAAGACCATTTGGTGAGCAAAAAAAGTAAATACGGAAATCTATATATAGTAGTATAGTAGTAAGTAGGAGTTCAGTTTTAATATTTAAAGTACTTGTTTGTGCCAAACGGATTATGTAAAACAATACAGTACAAACAACACACTTAATAAAGGACAAAATAGCATTCATTATGCTATACTCCCACATTGCAATCTAACATGAATGCTTCACGTTTTTACGATTTCAATATAGGGGCATGTGTTGGAAATGTGTCTTAGAGCCATTATAAAAAAAATAGGCAGCATGGTCACATTCTGTTTCTCTTTATATGGGCAAGTGGGTTCATTTCTGTGTGTGACCTGTACAGTATCTGTCTGTGTGTCTTCCCAGGACTATCGCAGCGTAATAGAGAATCTCCCAGAGGATGACAGACCTGCATTCTTTGGTCTGCCTGCCAACATAGAGAGATCATCCCAGAGAATCATCAGCTCTCAGGTGCACCCACGCACACACACTCATACACATACAGCTACCTGCTTTTTCCCACAAAGACATCACACACCACCACCACAACCTCCATCACTTCCTACTTCCTACTAATTACATAGGTGATTACTCTACCAGATTGTATGTGAAACATGTGCAGTTACATTGTGTGGCATTGCAGTTTTTTGTGTTTTATCAGTCTAAACTCTGTGTACGCGTGTTTGATTGTGAGTTAAAACATAATAATAATAACTTTATTTGTATAACACCTTTCACACAAAGTTCTTTACAATAAGGAAATTGCTTGACATAAAATTAGCATAAAAACAGGGAATCATTGTAAAATAAAAACAGGGATAGAATACCATAACTAATGGTAAATATGATTGCAAATAAAACTACTAAAAATACATAGAATGCATAAAATCAAGTAAAATACAACATTTTAAAAGGAGAGGTGGAGAGGCGAGTAGGATTTCAGTTTTGTCCTCGTTTAACTCTAAGAAATTATTGCTCATCCATTTAATTATTGTCAAAAGACAGTTATGTAATGGTAGTATAGCTGCAGAATCATCTGGTTCAGCAGAACACATATGTGTATGTTTACCCTTCAAACAAACTCACAACCCCAGTCATGTTGCGGGGAGCCACCTCCATTGTGGAGACATAAAAGCAGTTTATTTTAGGGTCAAGACTTCAATTTAAGGTTAAAGCATTTTATCAGGCAGCCATCCATTTCCATTTATTTCACTATCAGATAAAATTCACTTTGCTGAGACATAAAACAAGGTTTAGATGGGTAATCCATCACAATGAATATCATGTCTGTTCTTATTGTTGTCAAGGTTATGTTGATATTGTGTGGTTATTGTGTTTGTAAGTGTAATTTGATTTTAAAAAGTCTATACTGCAGCAATAATGTAATGTTAACAAACAGTGTAATGTTCAACAGTCTTTAAAAAGGGAAAGGACAATTCATTTAGAGAATTACTGGCCAAAAGGTTGAGGTTAGACAAGTAAGTAAGTATAAAGCTGAGGGTAGATTGTCTCAACGTTGAGTTTGCTTGACATGCAGACAGGGTCACCAAATGTGTGTGCCTGATATTTTTTGGCTTTCTGTCTGTTTGCATGTTGTTCATGTTGTCATGAATAATTACTATTTGTGAGTGTGTGTGTGTGTGTGTGTGTGTGTGTGTGTGTGTGTGTGTGCACGTGCACGTGTGCGTGTGTGTGTGTAGTGTTTGATGGTCACTGCAGATTCTGATGTAACTCAACGCAACACACTCTCATATATGCACCTAATGTGTTCTTTCACTGTTGTGTGTATGTGTGTGTGCATTTGTGTGTGTGTGTGTGTGTGTGTGTGTGTGTGTGTGTGTGTTTAAGAGAGGGAGAAAGAGAGATTGTTTGGAAGAGAAACAGGATGGCGTGTGAACGATGCACTTCTCTTTTGTGACCAATTTTTTGTTTCTTGCATGATTCACACACAATGGCACATATATATATATATATATATATATATATATATATATATATATATATATATATATATATATATAACAACATATAACATTCATTCACTACTTTTCATAACAGAACATATACCTCTTTGTGGCAATATAGCAAAAATGAAAGGTAGTGATAGGATGATTTCAGCAAATATTTAAACCATGCAGAACCATTACAGCTTGTGCATACAGTCCTTATGTGGGTGTTATGGCATTGAAGTCCATTCATACTGTCAGTGTGGTCTTCTGATCCCTGGAACCACCAAGCTAGTTTCGCACAACTCCCACACACATGGTGTGTGTGTGTGTGTGTGTGTGTGTGTGTGTGTGTGTGTGTGCGTGTGCGTGCGCCCAACCCACAGACAGTTACAAGGGTCTTTAGGGAGAGGAGAGGGCAGAGAGAGAGAGAGAGAGCATGAACGTGACAGTGACAAATGACAGCAGGAGGGGAGATGATCACAAGTCGGGGAGATAGGTGGAGAGAGAGGCACAGTAACACACACACACACACACACACACACACACACACACAAGGGAGCGTGTTGGTGGATGCCATTTAAAAAAATGCATAGGCTTAGTGGGAATGACCTAACATGGGTCAGAGGGGTCCTAAATGTCTACAGAGGATTCCCTTGGGCCTACAGACATGTGTTCTTATGTGCAATGCAAATGATGAGTGTGTATTTTGAGTATAAGTATTGACTAGCAAGTGAAAGTGTATCCTTGGGATATTATCCTACTAAAGATAAGACAAAAATGTGTTTCAAGAAGGTATCTTTTCTTATCCGAAGAAATGACCTCTGAATGTACTTTTGTTCAGTGATAGCTCCATTATATAACTGGGTATAATAGCATCTGTGCTTGTGTTTGTTACTGCTCAGTAGATGTCTTTATTGAATGCCATCTGAGAAATAGTCCCCTGATAAAAAACCCTGAACCACAATCCTGGATTACATTGAATTACAAGTGAAAGCCTGAACTAAAATGACTGCACCCAGTGCGATTAAAACTGTGCTCCCTTGCACATAAACATTGTCCCGTCATTTTTTCTTGCCAGTTGGTTATTACGGTAAATGCAGTTGCTGCCTTGTTGTCACTGGTTGAGATAAGAATAAATCTCGACATATTAAAACCCCAATATATTTTAAATCTCCATCCTCAACTGCCCTTACTTTTTACTGCTGTCAGGGTGAAGTTCTAGATTAGCTATCTAGTGTTTTATCCCCCCCTCCCCCGCGCTCTCTCTCTCTCTCTCTCTCTCTCTCTCTCTCTCTCTCTCTCTCTCTCTCTCTCTCTCTCTCTCTCTCTCTCTCTCTCTCTCTCTTACACACACACACATATGCACACTTTCCCTCCTGAGCAAAGAAGATAAAGCAGGTGTTAGTAAAGAGTTCTCCTGGACCAAATTTATCAGACACTTTGCCTTCCCCACAACAGACACACGTGTATAGAAACTCACACTAATGCACAAAACACACACACACACACACACACACACACACTGCAGTCATGATAGAAATACTATCCAAGACTCTAAGCCCAAAGCTAACCATGCTTGATTAGGTGTGTAAGGAGCTGTTAGGAATTGTGTTTGGGGTTTGAGCTTTTTTCACTTGTAATATTCCAGGATCTGAAACAGTGTTGACTGTCACTGGAGAGTGTAGCCACTAGTGATGTCAATGACATTTGATTACAGTATGTCAAGAACTAACACAGATTTTTTTTATGTCATACAAGTGCATTTTGCGTGCAAATGTGCATATTTATTCTATTTATATTTTGCAATATTTTCTCAGAAGACAGGGGTGATTTAGTAAATACCACACGTACCTTTTTTTGTTTAAATTGTGAGCTTTTTATCATTATTCAAAGTTCTACATCTGATTATATTAAGGGAGTTGCAAAGAATGACAATTTATTTTTGGGCGACCTTTTATAACAGGACCTGTCTCATAAATAAATGCAACACTCACTGCTAATTTAGGAAACAACTGTGGCATTTCTACAGCACCTTTGCTAAATTAATTATTTTTTTGTTTGTTTTTAATTTATTGACTCACAGGTGATTTCCCAACTGCGTGTCCTGAGCCGCTCAGTAGCAGTAGGTTCAAAGTTCGACAGGGAGCTCTGGTCGAATGGACTTTCACCCGTCCTTTACTTGTGGAAGAAACTCAACCAGGTCAGTTCTTTTTTTTCCAGTTCATGTTTCCTACATTTCTTATTGCTTTCCCTGAACTGAAAACTCTCCAGCCAGAATGAATCCCTATGCTAAGCTGCCACTACACATTTCAACTTGATTAAAAAGTTTAAAGATCTCTCAGTATGTGACTCTTAACCTCAAGTCCTTAAATTGGAATAGCAATACTGTGTTAAGATGCCTGGAGATCATATCATTATCTCCACATCACTGAAATGAGTGATTTACTTCTGCTGTCAAAACCTCAAACTCTATAATTGCTACATATCTTATACCATTTGTCATATAACTCATTATAGTACCTGCTAAGTATTTAGAAATAGATTTGTAAATCGTTTTTGTAGTTCTTTTCGTCTTTATTTGTATGTAAAACCTTGATTTAACATTGCCCATACAGGAGCAACTAGTCTGTGAAAGCTAATTGAAAATTAGTAGAGTCTAATTGAGCACTGTGTGTGATAGCCACTGGCTTGCCTTGTCAGGCAGCACTGCTGTGTGCGGTTGCTTGGAGACCGGCACCTTTTCAAATCAAAAGGACATCTACCTCTACATTAAATAATTTAGCCACCATATTCCCGCTCTCTCGCTCTGCCTCTCTTTTATTCACTCTCATGCTGTAAATCACACATGCTCTCCCCCTCCTTTTCCCTCATTTGCGCCTATTCCTCCCTCTCTCTCTCTCTCTCTCTCTCTCTCTCTCCCTCTCTCTCTCTCTCTTTCTCTCTCAGTCCCTTGCAGGCAGAGTTGTTTTGTACCCACTGAGAAGAGAATGATTGACTGTGTAAATTGTTGCCATTGTATCACCAGCTAGCTTCCCATAGATCACAATCTACCACTGACTGCTTTCAATTAACGGGCCCTTTGTCATCAGCTAACCCTCTGTGTTTGACCATCAGCTAATGTGTGTTCCCCGAAGTGTTGCACGTGTGTGTGTGTGTGTGTGTGTGTGTGTGTGTGTGTGTGTGTGTGTGTGTGTGTGTGTGTGTGTGTGTGTGTAAAGGTTGTTGTTCAACCTAATTGTGCATGCACGCTTTTTGTATGTATGGCCATGTGCATTTCTGCGTCTATAAACTCAAACTCGTGTGCATGATTTTGTTTGTGTGTGTGAAGATATGTATGTATTTATTTTGACAAATCTTTATAGTCTGGATCGCGGGAAGGAGCAAGAGACTGCAGAGACAGTTTATTTGGCTGTTAAGTTACATTTTTGAATACAGACAACAGCAGAGCTGTAGTCAAGCTGAATCCCACCCTACCAGCTTTTTTTTCTTATTGTGTCATTTATCTTTCGCTCTCCATGTCTCCATTTCTCCATCGTCACAGTCCTACCATCTTCTCTCTCTATTTCCTACTCTGCCTCTTACTGAGTAGATGCAAGGTAAACAAAATAGCAATCAGGTACAGAGTGTGATATCTGCAACAGAATACAACAAGATATCAGAGTGTGTGCATATTTGTTTTTTTATCTATGTATTTGTGTTTGTACACAACTGCAAACAGGAACACCAGTGTTAACTAATATAAAGAAATGGCCCCCTGGTTTGCACTGCAGAGAGAGAGAGACAATTCCCCATTTGGTTGCATTTTAAAAGTGTGGAAGAACCAAGAACGGTAGAATTTAGTTTATGTATGCTGAGCTAAGGAAAATATACAGTCGTAAGGGAGGAAATCATTTAAAAGAAAACCGATAGCATGGTGATGCACACCAGCAGTTACAAAATGCATAATATGTCTTACTCTTAATAATACTATGGCTGTGCTTGTGTGTAGCCACCAATTTGAGTAGACTGATAAGTTAATGTAATGCTAACAATGCGCCAGCGATATGAGGGACATAAAGCAATGCTAGGACAATTGTACAATATTATACAGCAATCCTTGAAGCACTATAGCCCAAGGTAAAAAATACCTATAACTCTGAGTTAATTAGAATGAGGGTCGTCTAGTTATATTTGCTGCATCGTTTGTAAAAAAAAACATGGATTTCTCCCTTCCTTCTGCACAACCTTTTATCCCCCCTTTTTTTAAACGTGACTCTAGCAATCTATTCGTCTATCCTGTCAATATGCCGATATGTCTTTCTGTCTGTCTACTGTCTATCAGGGTTCTACTCTGATCCACCAAAAAGTGGCCCCACCTACAGAAGGCCAGGGATCACCGGTCCTGTCATTTATCGCTCTGGAGCAGTTCAACGCCATCCGCTTGGTCCAGGTGTGTCAGATAACCAGTGCTCTTAATAACTGCAAACATTTTACTTCAGAAATGATTGCTACCCCTGCATTACATTGTCAAAAAGGAAAACATTGTCATTGGGTGGTGTTTAATGAACATTTGTAATTTGGCACAATTTTTATCAAATAGCATAGGGCTCGTACTTTGCAATACTATGTATTGTGTAATATGTTAAAATGTTAAGAGTTATGGAAAATGGGCTTTGCTTCATAAAAATGCATGATATTAGTGTGAATCATGAATACTTAGATAATGTAATTCATCTTCTCCTGGACTGCTCATTTTAAACAGCAGTCTGTATGTAACTTGTTATTCTGGATACTGAATACTTTCCTTAATGCAAGACACTCCTTGCATTTGATTTTTTTAAGACAGCAAAGTAATCAGATAAAAATAAGAAGCCCTATCAGTCAATCACAGTGCTGGTCATAATGAACCAGTTCACAGCAATCAAATGGCAGGATGTCAAATGACACCCCAGGTATCAATGCACTAAAACTTTGGCACAGTATGTGAACTTAACTGTAAGTGTTTTCACAGAGCATTCACCAATCCCTGGCTGCACTGAGCAAAGTCATTAGAGGGACCCAACTGCTAACTCCTGAAGTCCAGAAACTGGCCACTGCCCTGCTCAATCAAGAGGTAAGAAAGGAGAAAGAAGGAAGGGGGGTAAAGGTGAAATACATTGAGATACATATCATTTGTATTTTCACAGTGTGAAGTGAATCTTTATCTTCACCATATGGTTTTTGAGGTGAAGTGTAAAACCTTCCTATACTGTGATGAAGTTGAGACCACAGGAGCATGCGTACATACGCGCTATACAGAGCTGACTTGTAGTCATCTAGCAAACACTGCATGTGTCCTCATGTGTGTCCCCAGGCTTAGATGAGGATAAAGGGGATATTATGAGGTTAAGAGGGAGATATACGCAAACAACCTTTTATTTCTTTTATGTTTGTAATCTCATGAGAGCAGCCTTGGGCATAATTCCCTCTCCACGGCTTTCCTCCTCTCTTTTTATATTAATAATCAGGTCTTTAGTCTCATCCCTGTCTCTCTCCCAACCAACTTTCTCTACTCTTCATCTCTCATGTTTTCCTCTCACTTTCCTGGTCTCTCTCCACTCTACATATTCATATTCCAACATATTCCTTCACTAGTACAATTAGTACTAATACCAAGGCTATGAAATGTGTTATCTACCAGGTAGGGGCTTTGTGATATAGTAGGAATCAATATCACAATATTGATAAGAGTACTTTTCCAATAAACTTTATATGACATGATATGGAAAATGTATGCAAAGTGATATGTTAAAGGACAATTCCGGCGCAAAATGAACCTAGGGGTTATTAACAGATGTGTACCCAATTTGTCGCTCTCTGGGACATGTTTTCATGCTAATTGAATGAGTTTTTAGCTTGCAAGACGCTAGCACGGACCGCCGATTAGCTTACAACACTAGTATTTGGGGCACAGGGAACGTAAAAACAAATCGCTATTTATACCCCTAAAAAGGCTCAAAATATCACCAAACTTCAACGGTAGCATAATGACGGTCCCAAAATGTCAACTGAAGAATTGAGAACTTTGTTAGTGTACAGACAGTTTATTGAAAAGATAGATTATAAAGACACTCGCGTTCATGTTTACATGCCGCCGCCGTCTTGGAAACCAGTCATGACTTACAGCTGGCGATGCAAACTAAAATCAAAAGCAGTTTGCTCAATATATCTGAAATAATCACACTCTGCATAACTTGTCTAGTGTACTTACTCAGTTGATAACTGTCCATCTGGTCCCTCCGGTCTGGGTCGCCGAAAAAGTACAGCCCTGTAAATCAGAGAGGGGAAATCTTCAGACTGTACAAAACGCTGCGTCTCTTGGGTGTCGCAATGCAACAGGTCCCACTCCGTGCAACACAGACACTCCTGTTCGGTGGCCATAGCTTCACAATGTCCGCAGGTACACCCCCAGTTTCCCGAAGTACGAGGCTGTGTGGCGGCATTGACTACCGGTAGCTCTCTCTCTCTCTCTCTCTCTCTCTCTCTCTCGCTCTCTCTCTCTCTCTCTCTCTCTCTCTCTCTCTCTCTCTCTCTCTCGTAGCCCTTTCACGGAGCTCCCGCAGCTCTTCGTTCAATAAACTGTCTGTACACTTACAAAGTTCTCAATTCTTCAGTTGACATTTTGGGACCCTCATTATGCTACCGTTGAAGTTTGGTGATATTTTGAGCCTTTTTAGTGGTATAAATAGCGATTTGTTTTTACGTTCCCTGTGCCCTGAATACTAGCGTTGTAAGCTAATCGGCGGTACGCGCTAGCGTCTTGCAAGCTAAAAATTCATTCGATTAGCATGAAAACATGTCCCAGAGAGCGACAGAGTGGGTACACATCTGTTAATAACCCCTAGGTTCGTTTTGCGCCGGAATTGTCCTTTAAATTGGTATTCAATGCATTGAACTATATCATATTTGAATGCATTATAAAAGACACAATTCTTCATGTGTAAACTTAAAAACTAGGTGTCCATTATAATTGTTTATTTATACATTACCCCTTACATATCACACCACCCCAAACATTGTTTTTTTTTTTTTCATTCATTTGTTTGCTTACCCTGCTAAATCCGTGTGCATGGTCAAAGTAAACCTAGGATCCACCTGGTGAGTTTCTACAAATAAGGACACCTCGTAGTGCATTATGACTGACCTCCTGTAAACTACTCAGGATATAAAACAGATGAGCTCTCATTTGTGTTTTACAAGTTTATAAATGCCCCCCCACACCCTTTTATTTAAATTGTTAAACACTTCCTGTGACCCAGCAGTAGTGAGCACAGCTTTTTTCCTTGATAATTTCTAGGACCCATTTTTAGACGTTCTTTCTGTTTGTGTTATGCATAATCAAATTGCAGCATTCCAATGAGTTGTTTAATAATCAAACAGATGCATTTTCTTAGTTTTGTAGGGCAGTGCAACTTTGTAGAGTTTTACCATGGCCTGTTTTTTTAAATTCTGATGATTCGTTATGACCCAAAATATTGGCACAGATCTTTTTCTCAGCTATCCTCTCCCGGTGAAGAAGTCTTTCAACAGACCTAGATCACAGTGTATTGAACAGAAGTTGCCTCGCGTATCCTTGGTTGGAGTAACCCAGGTCACAGTCACTGTTTGTCGGCTACGGCAGGGGGGAGAGTTACGCTTCTACTACTTTCCAGACCCGAATTTGCTGTCAGCATTAACACGTTAATGCGATTAAGGGCCGAGCATAACGCGTTAATTTTTCAGCGATTAATAAAAATTAATCGTTTGACAGCCCTAATAAAAATGAAGTATACATATAGCCAGGGTTCGAATTATGATTTCATCTTTGTGGGGGTCTCTTTAAAAAAAATTAAAAAAAAAATTTTTTTTTAAAAAAGCAGCAAATTTTGAGCATTAAACATTTTATTTCCTGCATTCAGGTTCATTTTTATGCACTTATTTCCTTTTTCTGAATCAATGTATGCTGGAAATATCTTTATGTAAAGGGAAACATAGATTACAATCCAAATATAAAAACATAATGGAATATATTACAAAAGGCTGTCAGGCATTCTGTATTGGTATTTATTCTCCTGTAGATCGACTTTTCTAATTATATCTGAGTCAGCACATGTAGCCTCTAGAGGCATAATTTACTCCTCCCTCCTCTTTTGCGTCTTTTGTTGGGGAAGTAACCTCCTTAAATGTGCACATGACAATTATTCACCTCAATGATACATTAATTCATTTTAATGAATTAATAAACCCCTGGACTGTAATATTTCAGATGTTTGAGCAAGATTTTTGCTCATGTTCAAAACTTTGTGCACATTCAAAATATAACTTATCTGTGCTCTCTGAGATTTGGAGGAGTCTTGATATTTTGAGAAAAATTTGTTATAATAAGTTATAATAGGCTATTACAAGAATAAAGTCACAATATTTCTGAAAATAATCTACCTGCATCATAGTCTGCTGTGCATTACATGATTGCTCTGCTGATACGGTAGATCTCAGACCTTCTGACAGACTCGAGCCCCGTTTTGGTCTCTGGTCTCTTAATGAGAGAAAGTTTAGGCAAGTGGCTGTACGCTGCTCTACATTGGGGATGGAAAACCGTAACTACAGCAGAAATTCACGGAGCACAAACGGGACACATCTGCCGCAGCATGTCGACAGCAGAGCGCGTCCATTATAAACCTGAAGCTGCACAGACCACGGAAGGCCACTGCAGCAGCTCCGTGGTCTGTGCCGCTGCTGCCCGTCTCTATTTTTACAGCGAGAGTGGACACTAAGCGACGCACAGGTCTGCTTCAGAGCTCCGTGTGTTTGGGAAAAGTGCTTTATTTGTGATTTAAATAATGATGATTTTTATAGACCCCCCACATGTGTATGATTTTACTGCTTTCATGGGAGCTCATCATCTCTCTATGGGAGCTCAGCTCCCACTGACTCCCACGTAATTCGAACCCTGCATATAGCCTTTCTTCCATATGATTATAACTTTGTCTAAGTTTATGTGTAGATGAATAAAAATATTTATTGCATGATCTATAAAATAATTTCATAACCGTGAAGCTGGCGATGGTAACGTTAGCCACAATAATATTCCAAAACATACATTGCAGAGCCACCATAGAGAACATAAGCTGTGTCCCAATTCAACAATTCAGACTATACGGTTGTTTTGCCAAAGTTAAATTGCATTTCCATTATTAGGAATCCACCTTGCAGTGTCATATGTCTGTCATGGTAACCAGACGTGGCCCGCTTGCCCCGGTCCTCCTGTAACATTAGCAGTTAGCATGTTAGCATGGCGGCATTAGCCAGCACCAGTCTGGATCACTTCACCGAACGTTGAAAGACTGAAAATGCCCATCCCTGCTAGTAGCCGTGGAAATCTCAATGCTTAGTTACCTGTTCAGGAGGAAATTATCCAACTCGGCGTCCTTTTGGGTTCAAGCTGTCTCCATCTTTTAAATGCATCTCCAATATTTATCCGTGTTTTACCATGTCTCTGGTCATCAGAGATGGGGACTCGAGTCTGAGACACATCCAAATAGGTCGGTCACTCACACACTAATGTGAAAGAGACGTTACATTTAGCATATATCGTCAAAGGTAACAAGCTAACCATCGCAAAGTGTTGTGCTAATGCTGGGAACAGGCAAATAGTATCTTTATAGTTAGTAGTCGCTGAGGCTAAGAAATCCATGGCGCACAGGAGGCGGGACGCACGGATCCATCTCCCCAGGAACAAACGCTGTGTCGGGGGGGCAAACTCAGGTGATGCGTAATTGATCCCGTGGATGATTTGTAGGCTATTGAGTGAACAAGGTGTACCCGGTCCACCAAACACTGGACCGTCTTGACTGTCTTAATTCTGCACATATTTCTGTTACTGTAGTCCTATTTACTATTTCATTATTTCATCCATGCGTGGCGCAGCGGATCCGTGCGCACTGTCACCTGCCGTGGAGACGCTGGTCTCACTAACCTCTCCTCTGAGTCGGGTCTCCCTCGCGCTGGACTCAGTTTCACTGAGCGTACTAACACTTAGAAAATAAATGGCATTACATCAGTGAGTTCAAACTGCTTATTGTGCATAATTTGGACTGACACTGAGATGCATGTTGTTCTGTAACTGGTGTGGCGCTGCCACTTTTCTCTTGATTTCCACTTCGACATTTTTTTGAGTGAAAGAGACATTACATTTAGCACATATCATCACAGGTAACAAGCTAACCATTGCAAAGTGTTGTGCTAATGCTGGGAACATGCAAATTGTATCTTTATAGTTGTATCCATATGATGTGACAGCTACAGGACATGCTTTGAATTCTTAAGATTTAACAATACAGTGTTAGGGACAGATCAGATGGCCAGAGACTTGAGATTTGACTTGGACTTGACTTGGACTCATGGCAAAAGACTTGAGACTTGACTTGGACTTGCAAAAAATGACTTGTGAACATCTCTGCTGGTCATGCAGTTGTTAAGAAAGATGCTGAGTTTTTTTTATGTCAGGTATAATGAATCTATCTCTGGTAATCCAGTTTGTTTGGTTGCTGCTACAGCTGCAGCCAGCACGTTGTTTTACCGTGTTTGTGTTTCATGTCTGGCAACCCAGGTGTCAAAATGAGCAGTTGAAAACAACACACAGACCAGAACAAAAACAGCCAAAACAGCAGTATTGTCAAAGGAGAAAATACTGGCTTTAGCATTGTTGTCAGAGAAGATAGTATTTCAACTTAGCATGTTTCCTTAATATCTGATGACATATTGTCGTAATTCTTTGATTTAATACAGTAAATATATTACATATTGGACTTTTAAGTTTCTTGACTCAGTGGTTATGGAGAGGATTTTAGCCTTTTTTGCACCCGCAAAAGAAAACGCCACATACATTATTAAATTAAGTTACTGTTCACACATTACAGTAACATGACCTATTTAAATTAGCTGGATACATGGTTAAAAGTAATTTGCTCTTACCAGTGTATCGCCGTGTGTACTTCGTCCATATCAATCCCCACCAAACAGTCCCAAAATGTCACAGTTAGATAGTTAATGCTGTAAACATATTCTTCATACATTTTTACAATCATTCCCCAAAAGAACCAAGCAGGCCTGTCTTGTTTGCACGATCCAAATTTTCTTAGAAACTTGCCTTTTTCAGCATTTGGCTTGCTAGCTCGAAGTTTGTTGTTGTTGTTTTCCTAGGCGAACAGAGTTTAACTCCAACCACCAGTCTCCAACCACATGGCATTATGTGTTAGACTTCTGTTTTAACCAACCATCACTGATTAGACAAGCTTCAACCAGAAAAGAGGAACAGAAACAGCTGGTGATGTGATTTATATATTTGGAAAATTGACCATTTTGGGTTGTTATATTGTAAAAGTATGGCAGTCACAGCTCTGGAGGGATCAGCTTCATTGCCCCTCTGCTCAGCTGTGCAGTAAAAAATAATTAGATTCTTGGAAACTACTTAAGCATCACAAGAGAGCGCTGCAAAACATAAAAATAAATATCACCACAAGACATTAGGACTGATGCAGAGATAGCTTTTTGATTTAAGGTTAAATAATCTCTAGTATCAAACAAACGTGTACTAGGCCTTTAGATTTTTTGTTTTCACTAAATGCAGCTGAAAATGATTAAATAAATATATTGTAATCTATACTTGGTATGCTTTCAGTGCGTTCCAATAGCTTTGGAAGCAAAACATGGCTGCACAGTAACATCCCGACCAGCATGATTGATGTCCCCGGTTACACTTGTCACAGAAAGGACAGAACATCTGACAAAGGCAGCGGGGGAGTACTATTCTATATTATAGACACTCTGAATTGTAATGAAATCAAATTGGATATACCATTAGAATGTTTGGCTTTGAATGTTGTATTATCCCCTAAGATGAATTTTAACATTGTAGTGCTGTATAATCCACCATCCCATGATGTTTCATTTTATGATAACCTAGATAAACTTTTTAAATATGTAAATAGTCGCACCAAATCCATCTTTTTTGGTGATTTTAATATTAACTGGCTAGAGAAAATCCGTAGAAAAAACTTAAAGAGACTGCTGTCAAAACACAGTTTTCAGCAGATGATGAAGGGCCCAACAAGGATTACGCGAACGAGTAAAACTATGATAGATCTGATAGTCACTAACAGACCCCAGCGAATCATTAGAACGTATAATCTGCTAACGGGGCTCTCTGATCATAATATGACCATGGCTGTCCGAAAACTTACTAAACAGCATTTACCAATATTCACGAACGAAAATAAAGCAGGGAACTCGGGTATCGCCAAAAATAAGCTGACACAAGTTGAAAATGATCTAAATAATTTAGACTGGAGTAATGTTTTGCAATCGAATGATTTAGAAAATTGTTGTAACTCCCTGACGAAAAACCTCACAAACCTGATTGGGAAATACACAAAGACATTTAAATGTATGCAACGAAAAGTCTCCCTACCATGGCTGAACAATGACACTATGCATTGAAAAAATCTCTGCTCTCTAAAACAAATACCGATCTCCTCATCTTTAAAGGATTGAGAAATGCAGTAGTTAGAGAACTGCGTAAGGTAAAGACAGCCTATTTTATGCAACTGATTGAAGAATCTGAAGGAAACAGTGCATCCCTTTGGAAGCACCTCAACAGCCTTACTAAACTCAAGCCTAGTCAACAAAAAACAATAACAGAATTAGAAGTAAATGGAGTTACCAGTTCTAATAATGTAACTATTGCAAATTAATTCAATAACTTTTTTGTTCAGTCAGTGGAGGAGCTTGCTGAGAATTTTGAACCAGCAACCCTATCACAGACCACAAAGTATGAGCCATCAAAGCTTTTCCAAATTAAGGTGGTCAATCAGGATAAAGTACATAAAATAATTAACAAACTAAGTAAGTCTAAGGCAAAGGATGTGTTTGGGTTGGACACTGCCTGAACTCACTGTTCTGCCCTGGTTAAACCGGTAACCCACCTGGTAAACCTTTCCATAAGAATGGGTAAATTCCCACAAAGTTGGAAACAAGCCATCATTACTCCAATTTTCAAGGCTGGTGCAAAGGACCAAGCAGTCAATTATAGGCCAATTTCAATATTGCCTGCTCTTTCCAAAATGTTAGAAAAGATTATCACAGAACAGTTAGTAGAGCATCTTGAAAGTAATAAACGTATCAACTCCAAACTGTTTGGATTTAGACAAGGGTACTCTACAGAAATGGCTAACTGCTACCTTCCCGAGAACATCAAGAGTAAGTTGGACAAGGGTAATGTTGTGGGAGCTGTGTTTATAGACCTAAAAAATAAACTCACCACCTTCAACTTCTCTGAATATGCTATCGGTTGGTTTGCATCATATTTGGAGCATAGAGAGCAACGTGTTAAAATAAAAACTGAACTCTCAACACCACTACAATCCACAATGGGTATCCCACAGGGCTCCATCTTGGGGCCTCTGCTCTTTAGTTTATATATAAACGATTTACCAACATGCTGTCAATCAGCTAAATGTCAAATGTATGCTGACGATACAGTGATTTATGCATCAGCTAGGACACCAAGTGCAGTAGCAGAGACCCTGACCAAGGAATTGGAGGTTATATCCCAGTGGCTTAAAGATCCATCTGACGCTCAACATCAAAAATACTGTATCTATGTGCTTCTCTATAAGAGGGAAAGCCAAGTGTACTATCAAAATAGAGCAAGAGGCCATAGAGGAAGTTGAGGAATTTAAATTTATAGGTATTACTCTGGATTCCCAACTCAAATTCAATAAACACATTAACAAACTCTGTAAGACTGTCCGGACAAACCTGAACTGTTTTAGAATGATGAGGCATTACATACCTACATTGTTATTATTAGTATTTGCAATGGAAATGTACCACAGACCTTGCAGCTCACACTTCTCAATAATTACTGATGTTTGCCTTCTACCGTTACATTTTGGTTTTTACTTTTGTGTGCTCCCCTGGTTTTTTACAATAAACAAACTTCTTAACCCATTTGACAAAGTTGCTAAACCTTCACAGTGGACAAATGCAACTCTTTTCTCTCACTTTTTCAATCCAAAATCAACACCATTCACAGCAGCCGATACCGTGCAATTAAACATTGCAGTTGGTGCTAAGTGGAGAGTCTGTCATAGTGTGATTGGTTATGTTGGTGTCATTGATTCTTAATTTCCCACGGAGCACCTACGGAGGAAAACATAAATCGGCGTCTATGACGCCGTTTGCAACAACGTGACCACCTCCCCTGCTCCTTCAACACCACACCTGCCTCCACCCTCTCAGTCACTCTCTCATTTCTCTCTGCTGTCTCCTGCGGTCGGGGGGGTTAAGAAGTTTGTTTGTTGTAGAGAATTCTTAAAGGTGGTGTGTATATGCGTGGAGGTGAACTGTTGACCGCTATGTTTGCAACGGCGACGTACCGCAGACGTCGCGGCTTGCGCCTCTGGATGTTTACCGACGTTTGCCTCCCCGCCGCCTGGCTTCGGGTTCCGCTTTCGTGCGCTCCCCGGCACGTCGGGGGCGACTGGCGTGGGTGGCTTGGGCCCCGTCATAACTGCTTGCAGTTCTAGTATTTGGATTATTTTTCTTGACCAGGGACTGGGGTTGCAAATTAGCCAATTGGCTAGAAACCTTGTATGCAACAGATCTACACATATTGTTATGGCTTTGACTATGATAATTATGTATGTAATAATGTGCGCTGCATTGTCCCTGACAAATAAACTAATAATAAAAAAATAATAAAAAATAAGAGTATTTGTTTTCTGGCGTCATTAACACTGATTGGAAAATATTAACAAATATTTGCAAATTTCAATGACGTAACTTAAGTCTGTGTGCTTATCTCCTCACACACTTCAGTGTGACATACACACACACACACACAGCAGGAGAGTAACTGAATGGTTGACTTGCAGCTGAGAGGCATGCAAAGTCCCTTTTAGTTACATTATGACTTTATAGCTTGAATGATATCAAATTCTTAATCCTCAATCTCCCACTGTGTGTGTGTGTGTGTGTGTGTGTGTGTGTGTGTGTGTGTGTGTTTCAAGCAGTATTTTGATCTTTGTTTAACAGTTTAAGCAACATGGACTGCCAGACCCGTTCCAGAGTTAACAGTTGTCTCCTGAGGCAATTCTTCTTTTGCCACCTACACACAAATATGGCATTGGCATTGCCTTCCAAAAATTAACGTTTTGAGCATTTCAACCTACACATATGAGTGTTTTGGAATCTGCCAGCTCTTTGGTTAACGTATGGTTACGGTTAGGCAACTAAAACTACTTAGTAAGCATGTGGAAAGGTCCTTGTTATTGTTAAAAGAAATCCAACATTAACTGTACTCTTGTGGGTGGCTGCGGCTTAAGTGGTAGAGAGGTTGCCTACCAATCGGAAGGTTGGTGGTTCGATCCCTGGCCCTGCAGTCCCATGTCAAAGTGTCCTTGGGCAAGACACTGAACCCCGAATTGCCCATCGGTGTGTGAATGTTTATCTGATGAACAGGTGGAACCTTGTACGGCAGCCTCGCCCACAGTGTATGCATGTGTGTGAATGGTGAGTGGTTCCTGTAATATGTAAAAGTGCTTTGAGTAGTCGTTAAGACTAGAAAAGTGCTTTAAAAATACAGTCCCCTTTACAGAAAGCAATATTTTGAGTCTCTTGTCACTGTGAAGTTTGGGGGTGGATTTCAGTTACTCTAAGTCAAATATTTATACAGTATTAATACAGTAAGACAACCACTCATCTGGGTATATGCCAACTCTAACCCTTAGAGATCAGAAGTTTAGAAGGTAATGTCACCACTGACATGGCAGAAAACATGGACGTAGATTATATGTTAGCCAAATTTTGTTTTAGCCAGACCACAGTGTCAGCCGAGTAGAGTGTATGCCCTTTAATAACTGAGGCACAATGTTGTCGGGTTTATCTGTCTTTTGCACAATGTAGTGACTGTGGTAGACTTAAGTGATGGGGAGAGAGGGAGACAAAATGCAACATAGGGATGGGGACATTGTGGTATGCGATTTACACCAATCAGTGTATCCCACAATTTAGTTACTTTTAAGACTTTATTAAAAAAAAGCAGAGGGACAAATCTAGCAACTTTTTGGGCAGACAATTGCTACTTCCCCATGAAGAATGTCTTTAACACACAGCTCAGTGAATCTGCAGTCTTCTTGCATGCTGTGGCTCTCTGGGTTGACACCTGCGTTTATTAAGTGAGAGAGAGGCACGTTCAGTCATCCACACAGTAGCCTGACTGAAGCACGAAGCTTACTGATTGCAGAACATCCACAGCTAAAATATTATTTTTCATTTAATCTTCATCTCTATGCTTGTTTCCTCAGTGTCCTTTAACATGGCAGAATAAATGGGAGGGACCAGAAGAGCCAATGCAGTACCTCAGAGCTGTAGTAACACAGGCTCTCGCCACACAGGTAACACATGCATGTGTATGCACAAAGAGACATACTGTGCTCTCTTTCTCTGTCAGTCTATCTGTCTCTCTCCCTTTCTCCCACAAGCACACAGAATACTTACAATAAATAGACCGGTACACGTGTACTCATGCACATAAGACAAACAAACCTACAACCGTCTTTAGCTGTGATGGTACCATAGACTGTATAGGATGGTACATTTTAATTTTGGAGAATCTCAAAAAACTTCTTCTTTCATATAACCATTTAATATTTCTGAACAAGTTTCAAACGATTTAAAAAGGACTTTGCACCTCAGACTTTCCTTCCCACAATGGCCCAGACCTTGAGTATTTTCTGGTGTTTCCCCTCATGACAAGAATCCTTTGGCTGAGCCTGGGTCCAAGGACCAGACTAAGTACTTTTGGCTTATGACCAAAATTATTTTTTGACTGATTGAGGCAATGTGTTGACTAAATCCATGCCTGAAAAATTCTAATGTTGTTTTCAAAAGCTCTTCATAAATAAAAGCAGATTATCATATAAAAGGATGAGGTTCTAGGAAGTGTCTGCCCTTGGTTGGTGCCAGGAAATGATGGCTCTGTCTGTGTCTGACTGTATGTCTACCTCAGTATGTTCTGGCAGACTAGAATACACACACACACACACACGCTCAGAAATGTTTATTTTTATGTGAATTTGATGCATTTCGTTATTCATGTGGGCGAGCCTCACTGCCTGTGTCTGTTTGTCTGCGGGCCAGCTTGCCTGCCTACCCATCTGTTTGTGTGTTAAAAGTGTGTCTCCTTGTCTGCCTGTGCCATCTCTCATTTCTTTCTGCCTGCTATCCTCCCTCCCTGTCTACCTGCAGTCCATCTGTCTTCATGTGTGTCAGTCTGAAGGCTGTGCTGTCCTTAACTGTCTTTTTCTGCCCATCAGTACTGAGTGATATCTCTGTTAGCAGTGTGTCTGTGTCCTGTTAGCTAATCAGCCTAATAAAGGCAGAGACGGCCAGAGCTGCTGCTGTGTGGAGCTGCTGAAGAATAAAGAGCTAACAGCACAGCAGTGCACCCCAGATGAGCAGGACGACCTTGAAAACCCTCAAATGCTAACACACACATATGCACACAAATACTATGCATAACAGCACACACTGGCTCACTGTATTATTAATACCCAAAATTATTGGTACACATCTTCCTCTGTGTGTGTGTGTGTGTGTGTGTGTGTGTGTGTGTGTGTGTGTGTGTGTGTGTGTGTGTGAGAGAGAGAGAGAGAGAGAGAGAGAGAGAGAGAGAGAGAGAGAGAGAGTGAATGTGCATCTGCCTGTGAGTATGTGCCTGTGTGAATGTGGGCATGGGCTTGCATTTGTGCATATTTTTTTTTTGGCATAATGCTCATCCCAATTTATCTCTAAAGCCAGTGGAGACTGATGCTGTGCTAAAAAGGAATCCATTTATAATAGAGATTGGATCAGATGTTTGCTCATTCTGCCTATATCTGTCAGCAATTTTCTTCAGCTGACCTCCAAAATCCACTAGTGTATATGATGATTTAGAGAAAACTGCCTACATGTTAAAAAAAAAAAGAAATGCAAAAAAGCCCAGAATAGATCAAAATCAATCTTAGGTCAACACTCAAGGCCTAAATCTGGCCACTGCAGCCATACAGGCTTATGTATATCACAAAAAGCTTGGCTGTAAGTGTAAAAAGGACAGTGAGATCAGTTGTTGTGCCACTCTGCAACATTTTCCAAAAAGAAAGGAAAACATAGAACGGAGAAGGGTTGTATTGTGAGATATATCGGGTTTAGTCCTGAGCTATGCCTTTGACAAAAATAAGTAGTTTGTGCAGTGACACAGAAGGAGGCTGCTTACATGATCAAAGAAGATGTTGCTGAATAAGGAAGAATGGATCAACACATTGGAGAATGCTTGAAGGGGTCTATCTCTAGTCGTACATATACACACTGTGTATATGGATACAGTGTTTGTTGACTTTTAGTGTCTTTGCACATACACATCTCTGTTTCTGCATGCATGTTCCTGTATATTTCCAAGTATACTGTACAATATATGCACATGCTCAAATGGGATTGTGTGTGTGTGTGTGTGTGTGTGTGTGTGTGTGTGTGTGTGTGTGTGTGTTTGTGTTTGTTGGGGTTTCAATGTTATCAGCTTGTTGATATGGTGATGAAAGGAAAAGGGGACATTAAATACTCTATTGGCCACGCATTTTTATTAACTTTGTGTTTTGTTCTGTTTTTAACCCTTAGTTTTTATCTCTCATTAACAAATACGCACTGACTCGGATAGGAATTATGATCATTCCACTCACAGATCGATGTTCTCTATGAATATTTAACGAGCCAAATACAATACAAAATCAACCATTTGTATTCTTTGAAAAAAAAAAATATTCAGGGCAGGGTGAGAGGGTGAATATTTACAGTAAATATTTTAATATTTAGAGCCGGCTCTATTTGTGTCAAATTTCACCACTTTAACTGAAACTGAAATTAACTTTCATTGAACCACTAAATGTTTTGCCTGACTTTTGTGTGAAACTGATGCAATTTTATGCCAGAATTATGTGTTATCTTTAGGTGCTTATTTGTTATTTGCTAGATTTTTGCTTCAGTTATCTGTGTGCCTGTTTTATTCTATATGTCTGTGTATCCAGAGTTGGGTGGAGCGTGCAGGCAGACAAGCTCTTCTATCGGACACCCTGGATCTGTCTGAGCTCTTCCACCCTGACACCTTCCTCAATGCTTTGAGACAGGAAACTGCCAGGTACACTGAATGCTTGTGGGTTTATGTGAGATCGAAAGAGTATGCGTTCTAAGGTTAAATACATCTTTTTTTGTGGTTTTAGGTCCATGGGTTGTTCTATGGATAGTTTGGTGTTTGTTTCATCATGGAGGAGTCCTATTGCACAGGCCAAGCTACAAGTCAAGGTAGAATTACGACAAGCACACATTACCATACAGATCATGCATGCAGACACACACTGCTCCCATCCAGCTGCAGAATACTGGCGCTATATACTGTCCATTGCAGACTCTGGCTGAGTGATAATTGAAAAATAATGGAGTAAAAGACGGCAAGAATAGAATACTGATGCAGATGAGAAGGCAGGACCTGAACAAGAGAAGAAAGTTAGAAAGAAAGCAAAGAGTTTGCTACTATCTATTACTGTAGAGACAAGTCTGTTTCCTTTGACAGCATAATTCAGAGACCAGTCATCTCTGGTCTCCTCTGCTTTTTTCATGCATTTGATGAGCATAAATTCATACAATTAAAGGACAGAGACAATACCACAATGAGTCTTAATTTATTTCCCTTTCGTGCTCTGATTTCAGGGTGATGTAATTGTATTGTCTACAATTTAAATACTTTTAGGCATTTGTTTCTTTTCTGTCATGGCAATACAAATTGGCACGGCTTGCCTTGCACTTAGTTAAAATATACAAAGAGAGAGGGTAAGGGTGTGAGTGCTTAAAAAGAGGCTGCAGCTGCAGGGAGGGACGGGAAATGCTCAGACATCTGACAGAGAAAAAGAAAGGGGATAGTTGTTGGGAAGCAATGAGTTCTCTCTCCCACACACACACACACACACACACACACACACACAGTGTAGCCTTTTCTGGATTTTTCTCTCACTCGCTCTCTTGCTTTTTCTTGCCCAGATTATGGTGATTTAATAGTTGTCTGTGTATGTCTGACTTGACGCCAGAGTTCCCTTTGTCTGCTCTACTGTGGAAAATCCCTGACTCACTAGACTGAATTCACTCATAGAAACACTCTCTCATGTACAATGTGCATAACATGCTAGGTCACGCGCTACATTTCTTTCTGTTTACATGCGCTCTTCTTTTTCTACTTTTTATTTCTCTCTTTTCATCTATTTATATCTCACCAGACTTTTAAACTGTGTCATCCTGTCCCTCTGTTTAATTTACTTCTTATAATCTCTTCTCTCTGTTTTTTTTCTCCTTACTTTACAATCACTTTGTCCTGTTTTTGTTATTGCCCCCATTACTTTACTCCTTTTGCTTCTTACACCATCTCTTTACTTCCTTTTCCAGGTCGGAGGTCTCCAGTTGGAGGGTTGCAGTTTTGACGGTGTTCATCTTTGTGAGAATCAACATGACTCTCCCAGTGTGTCGGCTGTCCCACCATGCTACATGGCCTGGGTTCCACAGGTATGTGTTTGTGTTTAAAACAGCAACACTGAGGAAGTTCAGTCTTTTGTCTGTCTGACATTCAGATTGATTTGAAACATGGACAGGACATGGACTTTTGCCCAAAGAACCATATATGTGCTTCTGTTAGATTGTGTATAATGTCTGATATAATCATGAAACTAACAGTGATAGACTTTTTGTAAATCCTAGGGCATTTAGCTTTTCAATCTGAAAAGTTTAGACGGTTAAACTGATGTATTCAGGTCTAAGCAGTTGTCTGTGGCTGAATGCTAAACACGTTCACTCATGGGGATGTTGGTGTATTTATTTATCATTCATTAGTGTTTGTGGGGTAGCTGGGTAACACATATTATTTTATCATTCTAATACATGTCAACTACTTGAATATACAGTCATTGTGCATACATTTATTAATTTGTGTGTTCTGCGTTTGATCTCAGAACTCTGCCGCTGACTCCGCTGCATCAGAGGAGAGTATCTGGCTGCCTCTGTATACGAGCTCAGAGAGGGTGAAGGTGGTCACGCACATCTGTCTTCCCTGTGGAGCGAACCCCAACCAGTGGATACAGACTGGAGCCGCTCTCTTTCTCAAACAACAGTGAAAGGACAAGCACATTGAGACCGTAACGACGGGGGCTTTTTGTGAGCACTGTAAGCCTCAGGTGAAGATAATATTGTCATGAAAGGTGGATTTGACTGGGGCATCAACTAACAGGACAAATTATTAACACTCCAAAATGTCAGGCTGTGATACTGACGCCATCATTCATTTAATTAAGCACCTTAGCTCGGAGACCAAAAACTTAAACATGCAGTTACTGTATATCGTGATTATTTGCATAATATGTTACAAGGGAAAGCATCAAAGGAGAAGAAAACAGAATAACTGACTTTGCAGTGGTCTGCTTTTTGGAACAGCAATGCTAATACTGGAATGAAAAGTCCTTTATTTTTCCTTTAATGGACCAGAAAGCAAAATGGAGCAGCAGTAACATCTTTAATGAGACATACAGTACGCATTATATTATTTGGATCTCAGGTAATTTTGAGTACGTGAATTATTCTACTGTTAGTTTCATAAAACACTACGCCACTCATTTTATACATTTCATAAAATAGTGTGTAAACATCAGGGATTCTTGTTACCTTGTTTAAAGAGGTTGTGAAGACAAGGCAACATTATCCACATTTCAAAAGGTTTTAGTTTTGAATGTTTGTTTCACAGTTATCTCAGTTGCCTGAGCTCGTATTTATTTAATAAAGATGAAATAAATGTCATTATTGCTGTCATTTTTCTAGTAGTAGTAGTCACTAACATGTGCATGCTTCCAGTAAGGTGGTTGGTGAGAAACTCTCTGAATTTCAGTTCAGCATCAGTGTAGAAGTTGAGAATATTTCCAAAGCACAACACAAAGCTGGGCTGACCCTCCACCTCACACTATCAGAAGTCACAACTGTTCAACAGTAAACAATAGATTACAGTTCACTCTGCTCAATCTGCTCATTCTATAGTGCTGAAACGAGAGGTGTCTGTTCTAAAAGCAAATGGTGGTTCTCTCTCTCTCTTTCACACACACACACACACACACACACACACACACACATTCACAAATACTCAGCTAGTTCCTAACCTTTGTGTGATTGGTTCTGAGTTGAGGTTTAGCGGAGTCAGTGAAGCTGTGATGGATG
Organism: Sander lucioperca; assembly: GCF_008315115.2. Taxonomy (NCBI): domain Eukaryota; kingdom Metazoa; phylum Chordata; class Actinopteri; order Perciformes; family Percidae; genus Sander; species Sander lucioperca. Next base: position 28,437,384 of record NC_050177.1, on the reverse strand, counting down.
GCCACAGAACCCCAAGGGAGGGTGTAAGATGTGTATGTTTGTGTGTGGTTGTGCTTCAATCCAACCAAGAGCATCACATTTGTTCGATGGCTTAATTAAGCATTTTATTTCCTGTATCTGGCTTTTTTCCAACCCTGTGTGTATGCAGTTGTGCAAATGTTTGTGAGTGTGTCTGTGTGCACATTTATGTGAATGTGTGTGAGTTTGTGGAGACAGAGAAAAGGGTTGAAATGAGGGAGGAGCGGGTATTGTGTGTGCACTGCAGTGTGACAAAATGGGGGTGAAATGGAACAGCAGGTTTAAAAAAGAGAGGATTGGATTTCGGCAAAACACAGCCCTCTGGGTCAGAGAGTGAAAGAGAGGCAGAGGGATGAAGGCAGAGAGAGAAAGAGAGGGATGATGCAGGGAGCGAGAAAAAGGCTATAAAACCTAAATGAGAAAATTGCAGAGAAACAGGAAAATAAGGACGACACAGGTGACGGAGGTTGGGAGGAGAGCAGGGGTTAAAGGGAAATAGTTGGATGGAGAAGGTTGGGACAAGTAGGGTGGGAGTTATGGGAAAATGAACATGAGGGCAGAGTGTGAAAGAGAGGGAGAGATAATGTTCATTCAGGTGATGCATTGTTAATGGCTTACATAATACTACAATACAGAGCTGACAGTTGATTTGTTCTTCGCCTTTTCTACAATCTTTTTTGTGATCAAATTTTTATTTTCCATATGCAAATAAACAAGCAAAAGTGCAAAATATTGGTTTAGATGACAATATACAGAAAAGTACACTATACATACTGGAGAAAGCATAGTTTAACTTTTCCACAATCTTAAATGATATGAGGAAAAAAACGAGAAAAACCCTTTGACCTGATTATTTTTCCTGAGTTTAGCAATCTACCAAAAGCTTCTTAAAATTCAACATTCAAAACAGCAAGTGTTGTTGCACAACTATTCCTTAAGTTTTGATTTGACTATTTATCCTGCAGGCAGAGGTGGAAAATTAACATCAGCATTGCAGCAAACAGAAAATGCTTTGCAGAGGGCTTGTTTCCAAGGTAATGTGTTTTACAGTCATTTTCCTGAAATCCACCACTCAGACATAAAAAAACCCTCTGTTTTTCTGTCTTCTGAGTTCTGAGTCAAATCATTATCGTCTCTCCATTCCCCTTCTTTTGTGACCCTCTTAAATTCAACTTCCTCCATTCATTCTTCTATGACGTCCACCATTCACAGTGTTTGGGGCTTTCCTACTGTATGCTGTTTAACCAACAATACAATACAATGATTATATAAAGCTTGCCTATGTCAGACGTAAACATTTCTCTTTCTATGTGATAATCTTTCCAACACACATATTTGTAACATGTAGTCCAAATAAATACTAAAAAACATGAGGATATAAACAGAACAACGCCTGACCTTTTCATTTGTTTTCCTGTCCTGTAGATATGTAATCACGCCATCTCAGAATACAGTCAGATTTCTTCATGTAACAACATTGAGTCTGTTCTTATGCAGCTTGTCTAATGCATCAGACCTTGGTATTTTAACTTTTGGAACCCAGCACACTAACTGGGCCAAGATCTGGTGGGTCCCCATAAAGCAATAGAAGTAAAATGTCTTGGGTTACTGCATGAGGCGAGATTTCTCAAGTAGGTTTCCGGATTTAAAATGTTAATCACGGCTGCATCAGACTTTAGCCACGTTTCAATGAGAGAACCACAGAAACCTCAGATGTGCCACAGCCATCTGTATGTGACTAAGTGCATGACTCACTTATAATATAGCCAAACAGTAATACCATAACATTTTTAAATTTGGAGTTATTTTTTTATTTTTTTGCATCTGACTAATGTGCTCCACTTCTAGTATGCACAATGCTATTTATCTTGTTTCGGGGATTTTGAGCAGGCTTTGTGGCTGAAACCTGGTCTCTGGGGCAGCTAGGGATGACACCTTTGGTATCTCCCACTGCTTCCATCAGCTTCACTGTGGACACACTGTGTGATGCCCACATTTCACTGTGCTGTTTTTCCAATAAACACTGTGGATTACAAAAGATGTCACAGTATGTCTCACCTCAGCAGAGGGTTTTCAGGGGTGGGAAGTGAGAGGAAATGCTAACACCATCCACAGGATGCTCAGGAGGAAGAGGACGGAAAAGTGCTCGAAAAAAACACTACAAGGGAGCAGAGTGGAGGAGGTGTGGGGCGAGATGGGAAACATCTCTGGCAGGAGGACAAAATGTTGGAGAGGAGGAATGGGATCCAACTGGTTTCCAGCAGATTTGATTGACACAGAGATCAGGACCATTAACCTCTACTGTATTTGCTCAGTAAAACGTAGTGTTTAATACTGGTCCTTTTAACATGTATTTATTGCCACATTCTATTAATAAAATACAACAAACATACAGTATCTAGATCAAATGATAAGTCTGGTGATATTTTATGTGTCTCCTTGCCGTCAATAAATTCCAAGACAGGACGAAAACCAACAAATTATTATTATTATTATTATTTTAAATAAACAACATATGTGTGATTCATGTCTAAAGATGTACATATTTGACAGGAACAAATGGGCCTGAGAGCCAATGATGGTGATGGACTAACATACTGCTGGTTTCAGTCTTTTCATGAGATTTGTTGATATTAAATGGTTTAATATTGCTAGCCTCATTATTTGAAATTGTTGATTAAAGAAAATATTTCACAACACAAAGACACATTGGCATGGTCAGTTGGATTTATTAACAGTATCTATAACAGCATGTCGGCTATATTTCTGACTTGACATGTAAACAGTATATGCCATTTACTGTATGTATACCCTGTAACTTTTCCTATACTAGGGGTGTGCATTGGCACTGCCCTCACAATTCGATTCGATTACAATTCACCAGGTAACGATTCGATTCAATTCGATTGTACGATGCATTGCGATGCATCAAAATTTTACTGCACACAACAAATTGTGTTCAAATTTTTCATCAGTCATGATGCAATACAAGCAGTCAGATATAGAACAACAGATTTTATTGGCTGCTATGTGTGTATTATCACTCTCCTGTATCTTTGACATAAATGTCATTAAATAAAATAAAATTGAATGGTACAGGGTATTGGATATGGCATTTTCAAACCTGAAAAAGAAAACATAAATCACTGCTGTCAGTGCTTTGAATGAGAAATGTTTCTCTTCTCTCTGCTTTAGAACCATTTGAAATTAAATAGAGCAATAACAGCCAACTTTTTCCAGCAGTGACTGCAGCACATGTGATACAATCTGCCAATCCTCGCTAATATAATGTGCCGTTATGGTTACATAGGACTCTGTTGCGACTGAAGTCCAGGCGTCACTTGTAATGGCTAAACGACTGGCTTTACACATTGATTCCATTACCTTTGCTTTGGTTTCTTTGTACAATGCGGGAAGCGCAGAATCAGTGAAGGTAGCTCTTTTCGGTAGCTTATACCGGGGCTCAATTGTTTTAAGTATGTGGCGAAACCCCGCATTTTCTACCACAGAATGGGGATCCTATTCCTATCCCTAATAGATCCTTCGCTATGAAACATGCCACCGATCGTGTGATCCTCTTTGCTCTCTCGGAGTTGTGTGGCAACGTTGACACTAGCGACTCGTCAATTCTTGGCTAGGATGTGTCGACTTTTTGTGTTGTTGTTGAAGCCAACTCAGGATGCCAACGATCAACATGGTTCGTGAAGTTAGTTGTATTGCCAACGTGCTTGATTTTAGTGTGGCAGGTTTTACACACCGCGACAAGTCTTGTCTAGTTTCCCATTAACTTCGTAGAATCCGAAATGTGCCCAGATGTCCGCTTTCCAAGCTTTGGGTGTGTTTTTAATTACCCGTCTATCGCTGTCATCTCTCTCCGCCTCAGCCATCTTGATTGTTGTTGTTATGCCCCTGGAAGTAATTGAAACTTCACAACTTTATTGTCCACTCAAGGCCAGAAAATAAACAGTGACATAATCGATTATGGCACTTTGCCGCATCAATGCTGAATCGTGCATGCCCCGCATTGCGATGCATTGCCGAATCGATTATTGTTGACACCACTATCCTATACCTCAAAAGCTTTTTAAAAATGCTTTTAAATTTTACATTGTTTGTTTGTGGGTTTCTTGGTTAGTTTTTTTGTTTAGTAAGTTTAGTGCATTACTGACTACATAATAAATGACCACCAAACTACATATAAACACACTAGCCTATCCTTACCATTACTGTAACTGAATCAGTGATCATGCAAGGTTCATATTATCATTAAAGTGATGCAACATTTGTGTCCTTTTATCTCTGAGCTGACATGTTGTAGCAACATTACCTCCATGATATCTGTGATACCTTCATCCTGTAATAGACCTTTCCTTATGGCAGCTCTGTCATCCAGGATGGGAAGATTTTAATAAGGCACTGTACAAGTGGTCAGCCGCTGCCTCAGCCAGCATACAATATCCTGCGCCGGCTAATAACAATATAAGATCCCAAATGAACATTAAAGTGCTCATATTATGCTCATTTTCAGGTTCATAATTGTATTTAGAGGTTATATCAGAATAGGTTTACATGATTTAATTTTCAAAAAACACCATATTTTTGTCATACTGCACATTGCTGCAGCTCCTCTTTTCACCCTGTGTGTTGAGCTCTCTGTTTTAGCTACAGAGTGAGGCATCACACTTCTGTACCATCTTTGTTGGGAGTCGCACATGTGCAGTACACAGGTAAGCAATGCTAGCTAATCAGAAGCAGAGTATGAGGGAGTGCCACGCTAGCAGCTAGGCGAGTATTATTGTAACGTGTGTTACAAAGTGACGCACGTTTGTTACGGAAGTAAAGGCTGGACTACAAAAGAGCTGTTTGGAGCAGTTTGTGAACAGTGTTTTCTCTGGAAGATGGTAGGTCTCTTTGGGGTGGACTTTGGGTTTTTCACATTGGAAGCCTATTACATGCACAAAAAAGATATATAACACAATAAAGAAAAGGGAAAATGCCAAAAAGCATCATAATATGAGCACTTTAAAATAATTGCACAGCATTTTTACCCACATTGAAAAGATGGAGGATCCAAATGGTCTCACATAATTCTGAGTGTGAGAAGCAACAGTATTATGCCCTGAGAATAAATGCAGTGTCATGGCAGAAAATAAAATCTTTCCAGTATTGCAGCTGTTTCCTATGGTATCATGCAGTGCTGTTTCAAAGGCTGAGTTGGCTTCTGGAGCGAATAAAATAGAGAACAAGTTGTCAGCCATTTACAAAAAGGACCTTTTCATCGTTAAGTAGTTGTTAAAAATGAGTTGTTCCAATAAAAAAGTGTCGATGAGTACAGTCAGATTTCTAGAAAGTTATTTGTCAGTCAGCTTTTTTGTAATTTGGGTAAACCAATCCTTTAAAAGTATAATATACTTACTGTATATGTGAGTGCCATATACAGTACAGTATGAAGTACTGTGAGTCTGTAAAATCCAGACAGAATGTGAGAAAGTTGAAAATAGAAAAAGACCAATATGTACAGTGAAAGCCTTTATGGTGTAATATGACACCATCCTGTTTACTCCTTAGGTGAAAACACAGCTTTTGTGTTGCGACAAGTTTTTTAATGCCTTTGCTTTGTTTATATGTGTGAGTGGGAATGTGTGAACACACATATGTTCTCCATAGTATATTGTACAATTGTGTGTGTGTGTGTGTGTGTGTGTGTGTGTGTGTGTGTGTGTGTGTGTGTGTTTCCCTGGAGAGATATCCTGCCTCCAGCAGAGTCAGAAGGGCTGACAGATGACCGCAAGGTCACTCGTCTCTCTGATCTTTGATCCTCTCAAGAGACGCAAACACACTTCAGGGGAATTTCCTGCTCTTTTTCTCTCTTTGCCTCATCTTGTTTCTGTTCTCTCCTTCTTTACTCTCCTCTGTTGTTTTCTGCTATTTGTCTATAGATAACTCTTGTGTTGCGCCTTTACACCCTTTTCTCTACTTCCTTTTCTCACCCTTTCTCCTCTCCTCCCCTGCTCTCTTCTCACTTATCTTTCCCGATTCTTTGCCTTGTTAAACAATCTCATCCTACTTTACTGTTTCTCTCAATTTTTTTTTTATTTAAAAAGCTTTATTGGCATGACAATACATTGCTGATATTGCCAAAGCAGATAACATATAAATAAAAGGAAATTGACAATAACTGGCACAACATAAAATATAACATAAACACCAACTTAAACATAATACTGTTTCTCTCTCTCTCTCTCTCTCTCTCTGTCTTCTACTCTAATCCATGATCTCCCTGCAGACTAAGTGGATTATTGTATTATTGCTAGATGTTAGACAGAATTCCTTCAGGACTTCTTTCCATCTCTCCATATTACACATATATTTATATTTTACAGTATTTAGGACTATTGACTGTTTAAAATGGTTAGGCCCAAAAGCCAGTTCATTATTTTCTGTTCCCTGCACCATAGTGAGAAAAGTCTAGGTTAATGTCACATTATTATTAACATTTCCGCCTGCAAAAACAACCTTGGGGTTGTGATTATAAAATGAAACTTTATGTTGATGATTTTATGGCGATATGTGATGTTGTGTGTTGCCTGTATGTGTGAGCATGTTTAGCATGTCATTATTGTATAGTTTCCCAACTCTGCTTACTAATTATGTTCTCGCTGCAGACTTAAAGGGGCGCTATGCAGTTTTGGCAATTTCTTCGCTGTTTTCTCGCTTTTTGCTCGCAGGTTTCTCTATAGAGCTCCCCCTACAGCTTCGGAATAGATCTTTGGCAGCTCCTATGTTTACTTGTGTCTGACTCCTCGCTCGGCCCTCTTTCTCTGTTCCTCCGACAATGCTTTCCTAGCTTTCTGCTTCTTTTTTGCCGGCTCAGCCATGACCATGACGATAGTGTGAAAAACTCATAGACAGTATATAAGAATGGACCAACAGATCCCGTTGCTCTGGACGGAGACCAGTGAAGGCCGTTAGAAGCACTTTTCCGGTGAGCACTGAGTGTTACTGCTCAGCCTCCAACTGAGAGAGACGACGTAACTGTGACATGAGCAACCTGTCTGAAAGTTGTAAGTCTTCTGGTAGCTGTGCCAAGAGAAATCTCAATCATTCCCAATCTTGCAGAGACGGAGAGCATAGGTATATGTAAGGAGATAACATAGGCACAGGCTAATTATTGCTAACTAAAATGCTAGTTAGTGGGAATGCTGATTCAGCAGCATTCCAACTATTGTTAGTGGGAATGCTGTTCAACAGCATTCCAACTATTGTTATTCCTTTCGGCCATTTTGTTTATTCCGTACGTTTTTTGGCTCTCCGTAACTTCTGCATACGTTCAGCTATTAAAACCATTCAACTTTTAAAATGTTCAGCTCTTTCAGCTAATGATGGGACTTCTTCAACTTTTTTTCTGCTATTCATACTTTTTAAAATATTAAGCTTTTTAACACTTTTTTTTAACATTGAAGTCAATGAGAGCATGCTTCAAATCCTTCAAATCTTCTTCCGCTCCCAAAATTTTCAGCCCCTCCATACTTTCACCTACAGACACCAAACAAACTTTAAAATGTTCACGAAAACTTCAGGTATCTGGCTATATCTTTTCAGTTTGATATCTTTTCAATTCAATTCAATTCAATTTTATTTATCGTATCAAATCACAACAAGAGTTATCTCGAGACACTTTACAGATAGAGTAGGTCTAGACCACACTCTATAATTTACAAAGCCCCAACAATTCCAATAGTTCCCCCAAGAGCAAGCATTAGCAGTGGCTATTGCGACAGTGGCGAGGAAAAACTCCCTTTTAGGAAGAAACCTCGGCAGACCCAGACTCTTGGTGGGCGGTGTCTGACGGTTGGGGTTATGACGGTACGGGATGTAGCGTGGCACAGCAGAGCATTGGTGGACGCGGTGGACGCGGCAGGATGCAGCAGGACGTAGCCAGACATAGCAGGGAATCGCAGAGCGTAGCGGGGTGTAGCAGGTCCATAGCGACAGCTGCACCCAAGACCCAGATCTTGGTGTCACCCTAGTCCGAGGCGATGTTCTGGGCGAAGAAGAAACATAAGGACTCCGGGGAGTAAACTCCCCAGAGCTAGGTTAGTAACAAGCACTTCTGGGACAGGATGTGCATAAAAGGAAACAAAAGAAAAGAGCGTGTCATAAGAAGGAAGGAACTTCCTCGGCAGTCTAGAATTATAATAGCATAACTAAGAGAGGCACTATATTATTGATTATACGATAGGTAAATCTGATGACTGTAAAGAGAAGCAGAGAAAAGCAGGGCTGCTGTGTCTGCAGCTATACACCCTGCCCCGCCGGTCTAGGCGTTCACTGCAACTCCTCACTCCCTAACTATAAGCTTTATCAAAGAGGAGAGTTTTCAGTTTAGTCTTAAATGTAGCGACGGTGTCTGCCCCCCGAACCCAGACTGGGAGCTGGTTCCACAGGAGAGGAGCCTGGTAGCTGAAGGCTCTGCCTCCCATTCTACTTTTAGAGACTCTAGGAACCACAAGTAACTCTGCATTCTGGGAGCGTAGTGCTCTAGTGGGACAATAATGTACTAAGAGGTCCTCAAGATATGAAGGAGCTTGACCATTTAGAGCTTTGTAGGTCAGAAGAAGGATTTTAAATTCAATCCTGGATTTTACAGGAAGCCAATGGAGAGAAGCTAATACAGGAGAAATATGATCTCTTTTCTTAGTTCTTGTCAGAACACGTGCTGCAGCATTCTGGATCAGCTGGAGAGTCCTAAGGGTTTTATTTGAGCATCCTGATAATAAGGAATTACAATAGTCCAGCCTGGAAGTAACGAATGCATGGACTAGTTTTTCAGCATCATTTTGAGACAGGATGTTCCTAATTTTAGCAATGTTACGAAGGTGAAAAAAGGCTGTTCTAGAGGTTTGTTTTAGATGGGCATTGAAGGATATATCCTGATCAAAAATAACTCCTAGATTTCTGACAGTAGTACTGGAGGCCAGGGCAATACCATCCAGAGTAATTATATCTTCGGCTAATGAGGTTCGTAGGTGTTTCGGTCCCAGCACAAAAACTTTGGTTTTGTTAGAGTTTAACATCAGGAAATTGTAGGCCATCCATGATTTTATATCTTTAATGCATGCTTGAACTTTAGCTAACTGGCTGGTTTCATCTGGCTTAATTGACAGATATAATTGGGTGTCATCCGCATAACAGTGAAAGTTAATTGAGTGTTTCCTAATAATATTGCCTAGAGGAAGCATAGAAAAAAGAGAATAGAATTGGTCCAAGCACTGAGCCTTGAGGAACGCCATGGTTAATTTTAGCGTAATTGGAGGGTTTATTGTTAACATTAACAAATTGCGATCGATCAGAGAAGTAGGACTTAAACCAGCTTAGTGCGATTCCTTTAATGCCAACTAAATGTTCCAATCTCTGTAACAGGATGGTATGGTCAATAGTATTGAATGCAGCACTAAGATCTAATAAGACAAGTATGGAGACAAGTCCTTTGTCTGAAGAACTTAGAAGGTCGTTAGTAATTTTCACCAGTGCCGTCTCTGTGCTATGATGTTTTCTAAATCCTGACTGAAAGTCCTCAAATAAGCTATTGCTATGTAGAAAATCACATAACTGATTAGCGACTACTTTCTCAAGGATCTTGGAGAGAAAGGGAAGGTTAGATATAGGTCTATAGTTGGCTAAGACCTCAGGATCGAGGGTGGGTTTTTTCAGTAGAGGTTTTATCACAGCTACTTTAAATGACTGCGGTACATAACCTGTCAAGAAAGACATATTTATCATATCTAGCAATGAAGTGTTAACCACGGGTAACGCTTCTTTAAGTAGCCTCGTTGGGATGGGGTCTAAGAGACAGGTAGATGGCTTTGCTGAAGAGACCTTTAGCATTAATTGTTGAGGGTTTATAGGATAAAAGCAATCTAAGTATATGTCAGGTCTATTCGTTCTTTCTAGCAGTCTGTCAGTTAAAGGTGACCCGTTAGAGGTTGAGGGCAAGAGGTGATGAATAGTATCTCTAATTGTTATAATTTTATCGTTAAAGAAACTCATGAAGTCGTCACTACTAAGAGCTATAGGAATAGATGGCTCAATAGAGCTGTGACTATCTGTCAGCCTGGCTACAGTGCTGAAAAGAAACCTTGGGTTGTTCTTATTTTCTTCTATTAGTGATGAATAATAGTCTGATCTGGCCTTTCTTAGGGTCTTCCTATAGGTTTTCAGACTGTCTTGCCAATCTAAACGACATTCTTCCAGTTTGGTGGAATGCCATTTACTTTCAAGTTTGCGCGAGATTTGTTTTAATTTACGAGTTTGGGAGTTATACCAAGGTGCTAGTTTCCTTTGCTTCATCGTCTTCTTTTTAAGGGGAGCAACAGAGTCTAAAGTAGTCCGTAGGCAGGCCGTAGCACCGTCTACGAAATTATCAATTTGAGAGGGACTAAAGTTTACATAAAGATCCTCTGTTATATTACGGCACGGTAATGAGTTTAGTGCTGTTGGAATATCTTCCTTAAATTTAGCTATAGCACTGTCAGATAGGCTTCTAGTGTAGAAGCTTTTATCTAATTTCGTATAGTCGGGTAGTAAGAATTCGAAAGTTATTAAGAAGTGGTCTGATAATAAAGGATTTTGCGGGAATACTATTACATCTTCAATTTTGATGCCATATGCCAGCACAAGGTCAAGGGTGTGGTTAAAACAGTGCGTGGCCTCGTGCACACTCTGACTGAAACCAATTGAATCTAGTAGTGAGTTGAAAGCAGTACTAAGGCTATTGCTGTCAACGTTCACATGGATATTAAAATCACCTACAATAAGTACTTTGTCTGATTTTAGGACTACACATGATAAAAACTCTGAGAATTCCGATAAAAATTCAGAATATGGACCTGGTGCTCGGTAGACAACAACAAATATAATAGGCTGTACTGTTTTCCATGTTGGATGCTGAAGATTAAGAACAAGACTTTCAAAAGAGTTATAATTTAGTTTAGGTTTAGGATTAATTAACAGGTTTGAGTCAAATATGGCTGCAACTCCCCCTCCTCGGCCTGAGGCTCGTGGAATTTGAGTATTAATATGAGTGGGAGGAGTGGCTTCATTTAGACTGACATACTCTTCATGGCCCAGCCATGTTTCAGTAAGACAGAATAGATCAATTTGATTATCGGATATCAATTTGTTTACTAGTATTGCTTTAGAAGACAGAGATCTGATATTTATTACACCACATCTAATTTTCCTATCCTGTCCTATCATTGCATTGGCAGTTGTAATTCCAATTAGGTTGTTAAGTATTGCCCCTCTTTTGGTTACCTGTGATTTAACTGATCTGAGTCGAGTTACAGACACTGTCTCGTTTTTTGGGGCAGGTTGTGGCTGACGTGAACTGGATGCTAAATTGACTATGTTTGCAGTCAACTTCTTATTACTTAGGGGATTCAACACTTTGTATGGTCTATTGTTGATTATAACTGGAATAGTACTAGTACTACATGTTACCATGCAGAAAACATTTTCAGATTCATTCACTTGTAAAGTGCCATTAGGATCAATACCTGGGGGGCATGAATCTGTGATATTTTCAACAGAATGTCAATACTTAACTTTCAGTGTGGTCGTTATGTTGTCAGATAGCAGCCTGGCTCCATGTCGGTTTGGGTGGAGACCATCATGTTTCAGCAGGCTGGGCCTCTCCCAGAACAAGTTGAAGTCGTCGACATAGGGAATGCCCAGGGAAGCGCAGTGGGGTTTCAGCCAGATGTGGAGCCAGAACAGTCTGGACCATCTTTCAGCACCCTTTCTGTAGGTAGGTAGAGGCCCAGAGATGACGATCCGTTTTCCTGTGCCCATCAGGGTGGTGATGAGAGTGGTGAAGTTTTACAGTTTTTGTGAAAAAGCTGTTTAAGTTTAGTGATCATTTCAGGATTTTTCTGCGTTTCTAGTGAGTGTGTGTTGCGTCTGCCAGAGTGAGTGATGTGATCAAGTAGAGTGTGGAGGCTTAAAAAATTATCTTTGTCCCCTCTCTATAAATTGCTCTCACGCCCACAATATCTACTTGTCATACACAACACATACACGCCTTATACTTTTGGCTCGATGAGCTTCCAAATGACAAGAGTTCCACATTTTCCTCCATTCACGGCCATGTTAAACGTCCTCCACATTTCCCAGCGAAACGCAGAGCGAACCACTTTTTTAAAACACTGATATGCCCACATTTTTAAGTTTATCAACATAAATTTTACATGAATACGTTCACAAAGGTCGTGTGTCTCTAACGGTCAAGTCGTTGTTTCGATAGCATGTACTGTTGTGGATTTATTAAGGCTTGTTTGAAGGGTTCTCTCACACTGTCTCTCACTCATTAGCATTAGCAGGTGTGGTGCAGTTTAACAGCAGGTGACACGGTCGTTAACTGATCAAAGGATGTTTACAAACACTCGTCACCATGACAACACTTTCACAGACAGCATCAGCAGTCTTTCAGCCTTTTCAGGCAATTCATTTCAACTTTCATCTTTGACAGTATTACAGTTTAGCTCCAGCTTTTCTAACAATGTATTTTAGCTCTTCACTTATTTAGGTAATGCAGTTTAGCTTCCAACTCTGACAATTTTCACACATACACACACAAACACATACACACAAACACACATGCACACACACACACACACACACACACATACGCAGACACACACACACACACACACACACACACACACCAACACACACACACACACACACACACACACACACACACACACACACACATACACACACACACACACACACACACACACACACACACACACACACACACACACACACACACACACACACACACACACAGCCACCCATATATACAGACACACATTAGAGCTGAAGGACCATCTTCCAACCATGGTTGGTGATGGTGTAGTGGATATGACACATGCCTGTTGTGTGGGAGAGCTGGGTTCAAATCCCACTGAGGTACATTAATCAATGTGTCCCTGAAGTAAACACTTAACCCCATATTTGCTCCAAAGGTGTGTTAACACTGACATATATAGCAATTGAAAGTTTCTTTTTTCCTCTCCTTTTATCTTTCCTCTCTTTCTCCTCTCTCTCTCTTTCTGCTTGTTTGTTCTATGCAATGGATATGGCTGATAATAAGTCCTTTTATTCAATTCATTGAAACTTCCACTTTTGACAGTATTACAGTTTAGCTTCCAGTTTTTCTAAAATGTATTTCAGCTCTTAACTTATGTGCAGTTCAGCTTCCAACTTCCACGTTTTTCAGCAGTTTAGTGCAATGCATTTGAGATTTTTCAAACAATTTGTTCCATATTTCTGCATTTTCATCAATGTTTCTCACAGCATTTGTAAGTTTTCCATACTGATTCATAATTTCAGATAAAATAAAAATTAATTATTTTATACATTAGTGGTGTTATTCAACTTTTTAAAAATGATTCATACTCATTCTACCGATTTCCACTTTTTCAACTATTCTCACTACTTCAACTTCTTACTGATTTAAGCTATTCATCCAGTTTAGCTTTAGCAATTCAGCTATTCAGCATTCCCACGCATTTTCTGCAGGAAATGCATTTTCTAGTTAACATTAATAATTCAACTTAAACAGCTAATGTAAGTCGAAACTGCCTGCGAGCTTCTCCTGTACTATACGGTAATTCCTCTACTATGCGATAGTAAGTTGCGTGGTTATGACACAATCGTTAGCCTATTTTTACAAAAACGTCTGCTACGGAGCCATAACGTGAGGTACAAGGTAATGGAGCCTTTTATACATTGTCGTGTTTCTTTAGAAATAAACAATGGACAAAAAAAGTCTTTAAACGCTTCAGATGTGAAGTTATTTGCTGTCAAAGTGACGTCAAAATGAATGGCAGTCAATGGAATGCTAACGTCGGGTGATCTCTTTGTAGCATTAAAATGGCGCCATAGGAGGTTCGAGCTCTGAATCGAAGCTTACCCCCTTGGAAAAACTCCATCGCTACTTTGTTAGCCGGTTCCTGAATGGGCGTATGTGTGCAGTGCCGTGAAGCAATTCGATACTTCGCGGACCTGATATCACGCGATACTTCCTGACGCTGAGGCCGGCGACTCGCCGGCCGAAAGTTGCAAGGGTAGTTTTTCCGCTCACAGGCGCTAGGGGGGAGCGAGACGACCACCATTCAACTCGAAAAAAGTCATATAACCATTCCAATGACTCTGAAGCTGTTCAGTTAAGGTAAATTAAGCTAAAAAAACTGCATAGTTCCCCTTTAAGAGAACACTGTATTACAGCAGTCTGTATTGTGTGTATATATAGGCCTATACAATCTGGTTTTCAAGTCGTCAGCTTCTTTTATTCAGTACTTGTTGCTGTAAATGCAGAAGTAACAAAATACATTTACTGTCATTACTCTAACAAATCGTTTCTTTGTGTTATTTGTAGGCTATGTTTTTTGAATATTTAAAAAAAAATGTAACCTAAAATAAAAGTTGCATCTTAATCACTGGTTTAATGCACCACCCAGCCAGCATGCTGAGTGATACAAATTAAACACACCTAATGTCCTGTCAGCAGGTGCATGCTGGATCTAGCTAACATGCTAAATGCTAAAATGGTGGATCATCCAGGTGACTTCTGCTTTCCATGAGGAACTTCTACCTTCAGTGAGGTGTGTGAGGACTGTCTATTGTTTTTGACAAGAAATCCCTGATGTGACTGCAGGGTCTCCTCAACTTCAAATGTTTGAAAACTTTAAAGGATCGCAGTGGGACAGGCGGCCTAAGTGGACTGGTTATATTGTGGATTGAGAATGAACGAGCAGAGATGAGTTGAAGCCACCACAGATTGTTGAGGACTTCGCGGTGACTCAGCAGAATGACATTCAGACAGTTGAGTGCAACAAAAACCTATTGAACAGAGGGGCACGTCTACTTTGCTAGCCAGTGTACTGTAGCTAGCGTGCTTGACTACCCCTATGAAAGATCTGCTGCCGCTTTTTGCTTTAATATGCGTGTTTGTTGCTGCAGCGCTGTGTAGTTTTGTTGTTCATGTCTGTGTTATCTGCTGTGGTGACGCTGTATGCTGCTGTTGTTTCTATAAGAAATGGCCGGTTATTTAATTTCTGTATTGCTTGGCCGTGGTGTCCAGCTCTTTCTAGTTATCTAGTTTTTTTCTCTTTTCTGGTTAATTCTAGGAAAACATGTATAGCCTAAGTGATCATCAGTTGTATGCACAGATTGAAAAGGGAGATATTACTGCTTTGGACATATCAGCGTTTGGGTTGTGCTGCTACTTTGACATGTTAATGCACCATTGTATATAGCCTAAACGCGTTCTTTAATTTAATATGTAGGCTACAGTCTATCTACATAATCGGTATACGTGCAGTTTAGTGTCCCAAATTATTTTCTAAAAACCCAGTGTCCCAAATGATGAGGGTCTTATTTGAGACAGCTTGCCCTAACCATAACCATAACCCAAACACATGTCAGGTGGTTTAGCAGGATCATAATTAAGGACATTGTATGGGGAATTTGGGACACTAAACTGCACGTATACCAACATAATCATAATTTTTTCCCTTCCCTTCACCCCTTCCTTTCTCTTAAAAATGCAAGGAAGTAACGTTCACTCAGAGTAGGGGATTAAACATCTTTAAAATCATCAGTTGTGATTTCCCTCTATCGCAGTTCTTTTAAGGATGTTGGCCAACTTTTCCTTTTTGAAAAGGAAAAACTCAAGTTTCTCAAATAGCATTCAGAGCTCAATAGTTGAACATCGCCAACGACAGGGATTTAAACCTTGGCTCTATGAGTGCCTTGAGCATGCAGCTTGAAAACATTTGGGTTAGAGTGTTTTGCACTTTGCCCAGCATCCTTTTTTAAAGTCAGCTTCAGCAGTTTTTGTAGTTGTCAGTACCTCCTGAATTGCTGTCTTTGCAAAACCATTTTCATTCTGTACAGATGCTCAACAGATGGCACAGGCTGTTGCAAAGCTCACTTTGCACCGGGGCACCATTTTGTACCCACTCGTTTCAATAGAACAAATGCTGCTGGATGTAGGAATCACATCTTGCTCTGAATTCTATGCGTGGAAGACATAAGGGCTGCACGATTATGGCCAAAAGCATAATCACGATTATTTTGATCAGTATTGAGATCATGATTAATTATCACGATTATTTGTTGATTTTAACCAAAACTAATTTTATTGTCACATAGGCTAATTATAACTGCTTTCACATCCATATTGTGCTACATTCCTCCTTTTGTTGAAGGATACTATGAAGGAGTATGCCATTTCAGCTGTTGTGCGACCGCTTTCCACACACGCGCGTTTGCCGTGAAAAGATACAGGCAACCTAATTTTCTGTTCACGTTAACGGCGCATGTTAAAGAGGTATCTATTGGGCAAAATAGCAACGCAGATTGCGGTGCCACTTAAATGTCTGCATTGCGCTCTGATGCTCCAAAACAGATGTTAGAGGCAACAGAAACATCGCTGCATGTCACGCTAGTAAACACTAATAACACGTTACACAGCAGGTAACGTTAGCCTACCATTAGCTACAGTAGTAACTGGATTAAACACGGCTAAAATTCTGACAGCTAAACGGTGTAGTGTGACTGTATTTCACTGTAGAGGATTCCAACAGTGGGACGTACAACAGTCTGCCGCTAAAGCTATGAGCTAAAAGACTCAAACTAGCACTGGTCACTGCTGTTGTCTGAAAAACAACACAGACGGGACAAAATGTTGTGCTTACTGGTAAACTGGTAATCCTCGTGACGACTCATGACTGACTGCTGCTATCTGTTGTGGAATTTTCCTCACGTTACTCTGTCCTCTGTGACTGTCTGCATCTAAACTAAGCTGCGCGGTGCAGGGAACAACTCTGATTGGCTCATGGAGGTGGTTTACGGAGCTTTGAAAAAAAAAAAAAACTTTGATACGGAGCATTCTATGAACGGAATGACGCATTTTAAATATCGCTCGATCACGTGAATTGGATCGTGGGAAACCAAAATTGTGATTAAAATTTGATTAATTGTGCAGCCCTAGAAGACATGGTGATAAAATGAACCTCTAGCCACATTTATATGTATTACTGTGTTTTGATATGTCTATGCTATGTACATCAAATGCTTTGGTAGGGGAACTGCTTCTCTGTACGTAGCTGCTCTTTTTTCCTTGCTTTTTCTATTTATAAATCCACGTGAAGGCTTTTATTTGATGTTGTTTCGGCAAGCTTTTTTTTTTTTAAGATCAATTTTTTTTATTATTTTTATATTTTTGAACATACAGAACAGACAAACACAATTGAACAAGATCATAAACCCTCTCCCACCCTCGGCGGTCTCGAGGAAAACAAAAACAAACAAAAGTTTCGGCGAGCTTTTTGCAGTGTTTTTATCGTGCTGGATCGATGTCACTATCGCTGGCCACACACACCATCTAAAGGCTGTTTTCTGGATTGATTTAACATGAGGCCTTCAGTCTGGAATCAATCAGATTCCAACTTGTGGCCCCAAATGGTGTCCACTAATACATTATGTGTTTCAGTGGGCAGATTTATAGCAATTTTGTGGTTGAACCATACAATAAACCTTGTGTGTGCCTTCTCTATTCTCGAACATGCTTTCTTATTGACTTAATCCTAAATTATCCGAAGCTTGCTGTCCAGCAGATGTTAGCTGTAATACAAGTTGAATTATATTCCTTCATTTCAACAAGAATGCAGCTGCTGTAAAAAGACACCCTATAGCTACTGTAGGATCCTACTGGAACCCAAAAAAAATCTTGAAGGAGATTGGACTGTCCATCCTTTCTGCTATAAAAGGTGTGTGTGTGTGTGTGTGTGTGTGTGTGTGTGTGTGTGTGTGTGTGTGTGTGTGTGTGTGGTCTCTTATGTTGGCTATTCATTTCCTTGTAGTTATTTTTTGCGCCATTGATAATCTAAAAAAGATGAATGAATGTGACTTCTAATAAACAAATAATAAAGGACAAAAGTTCCTATCCGGTCGACACAATTATTCTATTATGGTACAGTACATATCATCATTTCAAATGCCTTTTAAGGCACCATTAAACATGCTTCATGTTTCCTACTGATTCACACTAGTTTATTGTTGCTGTAATGCTGCTAGGTAGGTTAAGTGCCATCAGGAATATTGAAAGATACAAAAATGTCACTTTTGATCTTAAATAATTGCCTCTAAACTGACTTTGCTGCCTAATAAAAACCGTGAGAAACTAAAAGGGACAGGACAGAGAAATGTAGTGTTTTAGTGAATCCAGTTTGGCTGCAGTGATCCTCTGCGCACTTCATCTAATATTGAAGAATGTTCCAGATTATAAAGCTGACAGCGGCTAACTGACCAGCTGCACTAACCCCTCCCTTCTGCCGTCACAGCCAATGGAGCAGTGTAGATTAATGACCTCTCAGACCCCCGACCAATCACCGAACTGGGCTCTCATCTCCAGCAAGGAATGCCCTTGAGCCAACTCGTACACACTCATTTAACCAGGGATGCACACACACACACACACACAGCTACACACTCACCACTTAATTCAGCCTCCTCTGAGGGCAGCGGGCCGCTCAGTGCTGATGTTTATGGTTTCTCCGAACCTGCAAATCACTGTGGTTATGGCTTGGTGGATTTATGACCACGGTCCTGTCTACTAGCCCTTAGACAAACCATGGATCACCCACACACACTCACACAGTCACACATAAGGATATTAGGATGATGCACATGCTCAGACATACGTGTTCTTTGTTGTGTGTTGTCGCTCACTATCTTATGTAGTGTGTGTGTGTGTGTGTGTGTGTGTGTGTGTGTGTGTGTCAGAGCAGACGTGTCTCCTTGCACAGTTTAGTATCCCATCTAACCTCAGCTCACCAAAGCCTGTGATGAAAAACAATACATCATTCACACTGTCAGATTTAAAGCTATTTTGCAGTTTTTTAAGGCTCCAATCTCTGCAGAATTGCCTTTTTACAAGGAGGGGGACTGTGTAGTCTTGACTGACAGCGGGGTGTCTCATCTCTAAGATTGTGTAATAACCGGCATCTGAAGCACCAGAGGCTTTACGTCGTAAAATAAATGAAGGTGAAGATCCTTCTAGGATTCTGCAGTTTATTTTGTCGTTCCTGCAACCAAAGAAGGTCCGTTGTCAATGAGTCTTGTGAAAAATGGGCAACTCAATCATTTTGATGACTTGTGATAAAGTGCAAGGCTTTGTAAGAAATTGGGAGTTTTTAAGGGGATCTGTGTTTTTGACAGTGCAAGCTGCATGGTGTGGGGGAGGGGGGTTGCACCACAAAAACGGCATTTTCATCAGTTTTTTTTTCTCTCACCTTTTATCCATTTTGTTTTTTGATGACTCATCATGACCTTGGCTGCATTTATGTGGGAGGAGAGGCACCGTCGGAGAAGTGTCAGTAACAATCACGCAGTGAATGTCTGCCGATTCAGACCATGCGTGGGCTTACACGGGCCAATATGACACATACATTCTTAAGAAGAAAAGAAAAAGGAAAACTCACAATTTCACTCCATATAATTGCAGTGTGTATTACTGTTCCACATTAAAGCGTCAGTATGCAGCTTGTGACGCAGAGGCTGCTTTCTTTATAAATATCAGGCAGTGATTGATGGATTGATGCCTCCTGTGGCCAAAAATATCCTTATGAGGTTTCTAATATTGTTGAACAGTTTCTTAATGTACATCAGGCAGCCATTCTCATAGGACCAGAGTGGCACCAAATGTGTTATTTCCTTAAGAACTCTTTCAACATAAGCTGCAGAAGAGTTGATCTGTGGTGAGAGTCTTGTTGTTTGTCAGTGTGTTCACAAGAAGAGGTTTTCAATATCTGCATTCACATTATTTCTGAGTACAATCGTTTGTTTGAAAAATGAAGAAGCGGCTTGCTGCACACCTTTTTCAGCAAACCCGTCTTCACTTGTAGTTCTTTTTGCAATTGTCTGTGCTTGACCAGCTCCCGACTGAATATATTGCTGTGCGAAGGACTTTTTGACAAACCGATTTTTGTATCTGGGTTTGTGAGAATACTCGTATGTGCTTTGCTGTGTGTATGCTCCAATGTGTTTTATGTATGAGTGAGACTGTTATCTTTGGCTTTCGTCTATATCATCAGCATTGCATCAGAGCAGTGGAGTGTTATTGAGGCCTGTCTCAGAGTAGCTTTTCTCAATCCTCTTATCTTGAAGAACACAAAACTGTTACTAACCCTCATGCCACAAATACTTTGAATTTTTGTAAATACTTTATGATGAAAATGTGTTTTAGTCTTGAAAAGATGGACAGCTGATGAAATGCACTTCTATTAAGTTCAATTAATTATTTTTTTCCTTGGAGGGGAACACACACACACACACACACACACACACACACACACACACACACACACACACTCCGAATTCAGACCAGCTCTCATGTGACTCCAGGTGTCCAGGCAACACAGTGTCTACAGTATTTTTGTATGCCTATCATCCTGTTGGATAGTCTGTCTGCTCATTTGTGTGTGTAATTCTACTAAGAGTGTAGCCAGGGCAGGATTAGTGCAGCGTTTCTGTCACTAACATGCTTCATTAGTAAAGATGAAGTCAGCCAAGCAGTCAGACGGACGCCGTCTAACAAAGCAGCTGATCAAATGGAGAGTGTGGAGAGATGTGAGTGCAGACAGGTATGGTATCTTCAGCACCTACATTCAACTATTTAAAATAAGCATTTTGATACTCTACTTGCTGTATGTGTTCAGTCAATGTATTATAATCTTAGTCAGTTTATCTATGGGATGACAAAAAAATAGCAAAGCCGGCAGAATTGCAGCTGGGGTTTGGGTCTTCAAGACAGGACACAGAGAGAGAAATGAAGGGAAAAGTAAAAATTAGAAAGCCAGAAAAAGAGGCTTAGGTAGAGATGGAGAGAGGAAAATATGGGACACCAAGAGTGTGAAAAGAGAGGAAGACAAGAAGCAGGGGGGGTTCTTTTGGCAGAATTTAACAAAACTGGA
Organism: Sander lucioperca; assembly: GCF_008315115.2. Taxonomy (NCBI): domain Eukaryota; kingdom Metazoa; phylum Chordata; class Actinopteri; order Perciformes; family Percidae; genus Sander; species Sander lucioperca. The sequence continues at coordinate 28,416,319 of NC_050177.1, read as the reverse complement.
TCTACAGTGAAAAAAAGGAAAGACTATTGGCGTTTTTCCATTACATGGTACCTACTCTACTCGACTCGGCCGCGGTGCCCAGTCCTCCATTTTCCATTGTAGATTTAGTACCGCCTGATGCCTGAGGCAAGCGTGGCTGGTCGTCATAGCGACGCCGCAGGAAACTGCCGTGACCTAACGTGACACACACAGAACGTCAAAGGTGTGTTGTTTTTGACTCTCGGCATGTGGCTGTTGCAGCAGCCAGAAGACAAATTTTGTTTCAAAAGAAGCTGGAGGAAGCAAAAAAAACACAGCTGGCTAAACTATTTAAAAATGGCGGTTTTGTTCAGGACACCCCTGTCTGTCGCTAGCAATGATGACGCAGTGATTAGTGACGATTCTCTCTGACCAATCAGTAGTCTGCAGGTTTTCACGTCACCTTTTGGTATCGGCTCAGCTCGCTTGGAACCTGGACGGAGGTGATACTAAAAAAAGTACCTGTTAGCAGGTACCAGGGACTTTTTTTCATAATGGAAAACCAAAAAAGGTGTAGAGGCGAGTCGAGCAGGTACCATGTAATGGAAAAACGCCATAATGGAGAGGGGGAAAGGGAAAAGAGTACTATTCATATAAAAAAGCAAGAGGAAAAGAGATTATAGTTGGAGAGAAATAAATATATAAAGCAAATGAATGATCCAGATAGAAAGATGAACAAGAGTAATGGAGCAAAAGATGAAAAGTAAAACTCTAAATAAAGGTAGTATAATAGAGTATAAAAAAACAATCAATTAATGTAAGACATATAAATCTGAGAGTGCTCCTCTAATGGATGGGAGAACATGGGGAGCATGTTAACATCTGCTTTAGATAGAGAGGAAGAGGTGGAGGGATACACCTGAGTCTCTCTCTCTCTCTCTCTCTCTCTCTCTCTTTACTAGAGGAGGAAAGAGAGATATGAGGAAAATGACAACTTATTCAAGGGAGGAGTGCGAGGTTGACTCATCTTCATCCAACCTGATTTAAATCTTTCTGTTAGAGACAGATGCACAGTAGAAGCACACAGTGCTGAAACAGACAGTGTCAGACTGCATTGCTTTTAAAAGACTGTGAAGGGAGAGAAAATTGTGTTAATGGCTTCAAAATGCTTTTAACACTCCTACCCACACAAGTCAGACTCCTACCTTCTCCATCTTGCTTTCACTGGTCCAATTACAGCATGAGGCCACTGTTTGCAATTTAAGATGACGACAAATGTGCACCGCAAAGTAGAGCCGTGCCATAAAACGGAGGGAAAATGAGGATAAAACACAAATTGGTGTGTACTGTACACATGCACGTGCATACTTCAATGTGCCCGCCTAAGTGCAAAAATATATTATCAATACACAAGAAAATATTTAGTCTGAAACAACAAAGAAATAAACATTATTCACTGTTGCAATGTTTTTAATCGCTCTCTGCCAAAGAACATTAAAGGTGCCACAGTGGACAAGGTATGAACATGCCCAAAGCCTCAAATGTTGGTCTTACGGAAAACATTTCCAACAGCTACTCCAAACACAACACCGCACAGTAACCCCTTCTAGATGTAATGTCGCAATGCAAATACACCCCAACATATAGTAGTCTGTGTTAACCATTCCAGCTTTCACATGCGGGGGAGGGGGGGGAACTTTGTTTTGCCTCCAGGGCCAAGGTTGATGCTAACCATCGGCACTTTACGCAGCAGGTGGGAAGCAAGACACAGGAATTTTACTTGGGTCTTGAGGAGCTGCAGCATTTATTAATGGACAAACTGAATTCTACACTGTACATTTACTACCACTTGACAACTTTACTGTTAATATCCGATCGCCAACACCTGTCTGCTCTGAGCGCATCCATCCCATCGTCATGGTCTCTCTGTCACACACAGAGCTACGCACTGAGCTACGCTACTCTTATAACAAATGCATCAAACTGTGTCAATACCCTACAAATATAGGATTGAAACACCACGTCTGGAACTCGTATATAGGAAAATAAAAATGTATACAAAAAAACAAGTGACAACAAAAATTGCAATATTTTAGAGCTCCCACTAAATTTCTCGAATGAGGCTTTCTTAGGAGCTTACGTCTTTTTCAGGGGAGCCGAGTTCCCAGTAGCTCCCCGTATTTCAAACCCTGATTAAAGAAATGGACCTACTACTCAGGCTGCTTCCCCTGTTTAGATAAAGTATTCAATTGCTAAAAGTGGTGGCTGGTGATCATTTTTTTTGGTGAAGGGGGGGGGGGCAAATAAATACAAAGCAGTACTTTTGAAACTGGGCAAAACAACCAGCACTACTTTATTTAAACAACTGTATTTCGTATTTAAGAAGAGCAAGACAATATGATACAAGATTCAAGTTACAAACGTAAGAAGATAGTGACTCTGACTGAGTTTTTTTTTTTTTTTTTTAACTATATCATCCCACCCACTACCAAAAGGCATGTTAACTACTTGAACATGGGTCAAAGACGTGGCATGTCAATTATGGTGTCCAAAGCATATTCATAATGCAAAAGATAAATAGGAATTTTAAAAAACTACATTATATTACTCAGCTCTCCCCTCTTTACTCACACAAAAATGTCAAAAATAATAATAAGAGCATTAATTATCTACTTTGGCATAACTGTGTCAATGTTTGCAGTGATACCTACAAATATAGTAACAATCCTACCCTTATTTAAAATGTTACTCAAGAAATACTTTTGTCCTTACTTTTGGATTTCCCTAATGTCTTTCCTGGGTAACAGACCTTAAACTCCATACATTACCCATAATGCAATTGCATAGTCATGAAATATGATATTACATCATAGAGAAGATTTTGGAGGACCCCAAAACATCTGGAGAGTTTAGTAATTCTCTCTTCAAAAAGTTTTTATTTTGCTTTTTCGGTCACTGGTGCACTATGTCCAAAAATCATGTCTTTCTGGATAACTCTAATAAAACATATTTGATGTTTTTATATTTAAAAAATGCCTATTTCATGTGAAATATGGCATTAATGTTTTAAAGGCTAAGATATATTTTAGCTGAGTATGCAATGTTTGACAGAGTTTTGGTGGGAAAATCATGTTTTTGTCCTTCCTGGATAACAGTTTGTCCTTCCTGGATAACGAAGATCTTCTGTTACCCAGTCCTCTGTTATCCAGATTGGACATGTTAATGAAAATAGTTTTTTTTATTAGTATTTATCACTTTTCAAGAATTATGTTGATAATGTTAGATTATATTAATAAAATAATATGTATTTCTTTAATCTTTTATGGCATTTTTGCATTATGTCATTCCTGGCTAACAGGATGTCATCCCGAGTAACAATGACACAGTCAAGTAATTTAACACAGATTTTCATGGTATATTACACAATCATGTTTTCCTCAGTTGAGTATACAATAAAAACCTGATAACCTTTACTGTAAAGCATTTTAAGACATCTTTCATAATCTTTCTGTTTTTGGCATGGAATATTGTGTGACCAAAATCAAACGATGAGCCCATTTAATTATAAATACCCAAATATATCATATTAATTGTGTTAAACATTCAGTTTTTTTGAACAGTGCGTGTTTGGTTAGCTGTAACTATGGATATGCCTAAACATTTATATGTTAAAAAGGTAGACGTTTAAATGTTTTTTTAAATCCATTCCCGTTACCCAGGAAGTACATTTTTCATGGAATAAATCACATGATTGATTAAAAAAAAATTGACTTGCATTTCTAAATTAAATTCCTGTTGTTGAGATGTATATAGAACACTCTAATAAAAATAGAAAGTGCTTGAGTTGGCATTTTTTGACACTTTCATTTATTTTCAAATTTTAAATCCTTATTCGTCTTTGACCCATTTTGCTCTCCTTTCCTTCAGACATGATACCTGACAGTATTGAGGTCTTGTATGCTCTCAAAACAGCAAATGAGATCCTTTCTGTCCTCAAAAACAGTATTGATCAGTCCCTCCAGGATTTCGTGGCCTTTTTTGCAGGAGCTTTTGTAAAAAATTGCGATAAAAGTTGCAATGTCTTTTGTATGTTTGTTGCAATGAAGTTGTGGGAGACAGTGAAAGTTGCAAGACAAGGTGTTTTTTTTTGTTTTTTTTATAGTTCAAAAAAATAAATAAAAAGGAAACTTGTTTCGGGGAGAATAAAACTACTCTGGGCTGAGTTTTCCTAGTAACCTTACCAAAAAGGCTCAGGATGCTGTAAATGTTGCTATATGAAAATGGCTGGTGGATTTAAGACAAAAAATAATAATTTATTGAATGAATCAAATATGAACATATGTCTCAGTGGCTTGTTGATCTTTACATTGTTAGTTAATTTCCTATCCTGGCCTGGGACACACATTCGGTTTGATAAAGTACTTATTGGACTTTAACTTATCATTGCGCTACAATAACGACCGTAGCTGTCCTCAATTTAGGTCATTGTGTCGTCTCATCTCCGGTTTTTCCTGCATCCACCATGTGTGTTTGTGTGGCGGGGGGAACTGTATGTGCAGCAGCCCCGTCCGCTACAGAGAGCCGCCAGGATTGAAACAGCAGCCACTTAGAGTGAAAAAATCGTTACAGCGTACATTGATGTTAAAATCTATACAGTTTGGCAGGACGGTCTGAAATGTTTTGCACGGTCTTTCGCTGTACGTTTTGTTGGTAAATGTGAGCTGTTCGAATCTCGTCTTCATATCGGAAACAAGCTCTCTCTCACTTCCGCTTGGTCAGTGGCACTCAGAGTCACATTTTACTGACGTAAAGTCTGGCACGTGGGACTGCTGGGATTGGTTGAAGTCGCGGGAAACTCCGGTTATTGGTCAAATTTGCGGAAAAGTTGCGGTGATTGGTCAAAATTGCGAGTCGCACCAAAGTCACGGTGATTGGTTGAATTCGCGTGAATTGGCGCGATCGCGTCATCGCGAAATCCTGGAGGGACTGATTGATTGCACGGCTATGAAAGTTCCATCTGACGTTGCTGGATCTTGGCAGTCTATGGGCAACCACTTTATCCAGATAACATGTCCGCTTGGGTGACTTGAAAAAAAAGCTGGCAAATACACCAATGTTAGAAAAAAAAATTCTCACCTTGGATATGTGAGGCCAGACGAGTGTGCAGGAGAGCTGAGCGCATATCATATGAAGTCCTTAAGGAAAGCTTGAGAAAATATCAGAAAACTGTCAAAGCTGAAAAAACAAGGTATTTTTCTGACATTATCTCCCAAAATTTTTATAAACCTCGGGTCCTTTTTAAAACTATTGATTCTTTATTAAACTCTCCACAATCCTCCTGCCTGGAAGCTTCATTTGAAGTCTGTGAACATTTTCTTAACTTCTTTTTAGGCAAGGTTGCCACTATCAGAGCCCATATCGCATCCCCTGCTTTTGACCCTCCCGTAGTTAGCACTTACTCAATTGTCCTCAACCAGTTTGAGCCTGTGTCGCGTTTAAATCTTACTGAAATTGTCACGAAACTAAAACCCTCATATTGTCCCACTGACGCTGTGCCCCCTCACCTCTTTAAGGAAGCCTGGGAGACTGTTGGCCCGATTGTTCAAAAAATCATAAATAGTAGTTTGGCAGCAGGTGTTGTTCCAACATATGTCAAAGAAGCAGTTGTGGAACCCCTGATTAAAAAAAGAAATCTGGATTCCTCAGTTTTATCCAATTATAGACCTATCTCGAAGTTTCCTTTTTATCTCAAAAATTTTAGAGAAGACTGTACTTCTACAGCTGCAGTCTTTATTTAGATGTACATGGAATTTTTGAGATTTTTCAATCTGGGTTTAAAGCATTTCACAGCACTGAAACTGCACTTTTAAGAGTTTTTAATGACCCCTTAGTAACCATTGACTCTGGCTATTCTGCCATACTAGTGCTTTTAGACCTCACTGCTGCATTTGATACAGTTGACCACGCAGTTCTTATCTCCCGTCTAGAGCACTGTGTTGGAGTCAGGGACACTGCTTTGCAGTGGTTTAAGTCCGATTTGTCTGGGAGATGCTTTTCAGTAAAGCTTGAGGACTTTGGTTCATCTACTGCCGCCCTTCTTTGTGGTGTTCCACAGGGCTCAATTCTTGGACCACTTCTCTTTTCCCTATATCTCCTCCCCCTAGGAAACATAATTAGAAAGCATGGCATCTCCTACCACTTCTACGCGGACGACTCTCAAATATATCTTCCCCTCAAAAGAGGTGAAAACAACTCCCTCATACCTCTACTAGAGTGTTTAAAAGATATTAAGGCCTGGATGGCTTCTAACTTTTTAAATCTAAATGAAGAAAATACTGTGGTCATTGTGTTTGGACCCAGTCGGGCCGATGATATTCTTCCCGTTGACCTGGGCTACCTGCAACAATATGCGAAACCCATAGTCACAAATCTGGGTGTAAAATAGACAATGGTTTTAAACTTGATAAACAGATAAATAATGTTAAATCGAGTTTCTATCACTTGAGGCTTTTATCTAAAAGTAAACCTGTTTTATCTCGTAAGCACCTTGAGCATGTGATTCATGCTTTTATTTCAACTCGTTTAGACTACTGTAATGCACTTTACATTGGCGTTAACCAAACCTCTCTCTCATGCTTACAGTTAGTACAAACCTTGGCTGCTCGTCTTTTAACCGGAACTTGCAAGCATGAACACATAACACCAGTCGTGGCCTCGCTACATTGGCTCCCGGTCCATTTTAGAATACATTTTAAGATGTTATCGTTTTTAAATCACTGAATGGGTTGGCACCTCGCTACATCTCAGACCTCTTACAAGTTTACACCCCCTCACGGTCACTTAGGTCTATTGATCAACTTCGGCTGGTCGCTCCAAAAACCAGGTTAAAGACCAGGGGCGACCGCGCTTTTTCAACTGCAGCGCCTAAACTGTGTTACGAGCTACCTCCACAGGTCAAATTGGCCCCGACCCTCGAATCTTTTAAATCTCGTCTTAAAACTCACTTGTATTCCCTGGCTTTTAACCCAGCATGAAAACTGTGTGGTCTTATGTTGTTTTATGTGTTTATATGTGCTTTTTATGTTTTATTTCTTGTCCAGCACTTTGTAAACCTTTGTTTTTTAAATGTGCTATATAAATAAGATGGATTGGACTGGATTGGATGTGAGAGGTGGCCTGTTGCATTATCAGGTTGAGCTGATGTGTATAGAAGTGGATGTAGTGGGCATTTAGGTACACATCTTGTTTTTTCCTCTGAACACCTGAAGTGGCACCCCTCATCACACTGGCCCCATCATATGCCTGGCAGATGAGCTTACTTTTCTGATCCTCAGGAAGGATAGTAGCAAGATGCTCTTTTAGGGCAGTAGCAATGGACTCAGCTGTAGCTGACTACAGAGGGATGAACTCAAAAAAATCTTTCCTGCACGTTGTTTTTGTTGGCTCCACAAAATGTCACACAGTCTATTACCCTGGACAGTACGTGTCGATTTTTTGTCACCTCTTCATTTTGCCTTCTAATGCCAATCCTGTAGCCTTCATCTAGTTGTTCAGCGATGCTAAAACGTTAGCTTCATGCTATTATCAAGATGTCTGTGACTACTTTCATGACATTTGCATTTTTCAGAGAGATGTTTCTTCTGACTCTTACCCCCGTTGTTGTCCACAAAACCTCAGTGCTGACACTTTGAAATAAAAGACAGGGAAAGCAAAAAAGGCAGTACTAACATCACATCCAACCAGCCAGCCAACTCCATTTGTAGCTCCGGTGTAGCTTCGCCCTCGGTCACTGGCCTCAGCCTGCTGCTGGATTTGTAAATCGGATTGGTCTGCTCTGAAATCCTTTATCCTCTTTTTTCTTCCAGCGAACGTCTTGTGAAAGGGTTTTTTTTGTAAATCAATGACAGAATTTGGTTTAACTGCTGCCATTTTCTCTACAAAAGTGATCTGGGTCACTGTGATTTCTCAGCTTGCAAGGTTTTGGCAGAGTGACTGTATCGCCTGCGCGAGTAGCGTGAAGTTGAATGACAGGTGTCTGGAACCATTCAGATTGGATAAAATAACATGTATCCAATTCTGATTTGCCAGGGACGCAGCGACCTGCGCCCGGAGGAGAATCTTTAAGAAACCAATTAGAGACAAACTTTCGGCCAGCATGTGACCTGAAGCTGAAGGACTTACATAGACACCCATTTGGCCAGCGTCCCTGCCCATGAAGGAAACCTATTGAAACATAGAAAATAGTTAACCGATTAAAGCCATTTTTGTATTAAATGCTGAGGCTCTTACTACCAGCCAGCACATCGTATGAGTAAACTATTTTATTTTATTTTTTATTTTTATTTCATTTTTATATCATTTTTGTATACATTTATATTTCTGGAATTTTGATGGGGGCGGCTCCCCAGCGCCCTCTATTGACAAGCCACCACTGATTGCTAAGATTCTTCTTTGTTAAATGGTAACAGAAAAAAAAACTGACCTTTGGTTTAGCAAGAAGACGAGCGCCCTGCACATCCAAAAAGATGTGGGTGGTTCATTGCTTTTAAGCAAGTCTAACATAATCTACAGCAAGGCCAGTCAGTGCTTTATAGACAAGCAAAAGAAACTTGAAGCCGAATCCAGTTTGCAATGAAAACCAATGGAGTCATTTGCGGACAGGTGTAATGGACATATTGAACTGTGTTAAGAGAAAGTTATCCTAACCTTTGTAAATGTTGGATACATGTTGTCAGTTCTATGAATGTATCTATGCTATCTATCAATATCATGACCACGTAATTAATTAAAAGTCAAATGTATCTACTATGATGTACCGTCAGTAGGAATGTCTTAAAGCACAGCGAAGGATATATTTAGTGCCCATGCGACAGAGAATCAACACCTACAGCTCTGTATTTCAGTCTATATGATTGACGTAGCTGAATGTGGCTGTTTATTATCTTGGAAAAACCAAATGAAGATTAGAACAGAGACGGTTTAGAACCGAGACGCCCCAACTCTAGCTAGCTAGCTAGTTTCCTGTATCTGTGTCACGTGGGCTCCGCCACGGCCACGTCTCTTTAGGAGACTAGCGGCAGGTCCGAGTGTATTGATTCCAATGGGAGAAGTGAACGTGAACACAGATTATGAGCGATCCTTTGGCCCCATAGTCACGAAAGTAGATATTGGACCCATATCTCACAAGCCATACATCTCCAGAACATTCTGACACTAAAATGGCATTTTTCGGACACACACATCAGGAGAAAATAAACTTTGTTTTAGACCTGTTTCTGTCTCAGGACCGAACTCTCGCGTGATCTGGCAACACAGAGAAACTAACGTTAGCTACTAACGTTAGCTAACGTTCATGAACGCCGAACGAATCTCTGTGATGCTAAATACTGTATGTCTTTTAGCTGTGTAAATACCTAACGTTAGCAAAATAACATATTAATAAATTATTTAAATATAACTTTTCATTCATCCACATGACGTTCACTACACGTTCAAACGAGGCCACGCCTTTTTAGGAGACAGGAAGTGTGTACCGTTTGATACCATTGTCGATGCTTGAAATGCGCTGTCTTTAGTATGAAGGACCTTTGATTAGAAGCAACAAATAAGCAACCACATGCCAAAGCTCCCCCTTCCTCTAGCACATTGTATTGCACTTACATAAAACAAAAAAGTGTGTCCCTGAGTCAGGGTTTTGCACAGACATGAATAATGGTCTGGAAGTTTCCACCAACATCATTGAAAACAGGTCAGATGCTCAAAGACACTCACTGTAAATCATGTAGCTGAGGGGCATCCAGGGCAGCCAGTCTGGACTTTATTTAGTGACATTGTGTGTCTCTGCATGTGTGTGTGTGTTTGCAATTGTGTGTTCATTTAGATGTGTCCATGGTGTGGGTATGTAACTGTGTGTTTTGTGGTTATAGTAAGTTATGAGTTATGGCAGTCAGACTGAGGTGTCAGAGAACAGACTTCCTTTCATATTGCAGATAGCATGCCTGTGGGTGTTTGCACTACACACACACACACACACACACACACACACACACACACAGATAAACAGAATGTCGTTCTGCTACTGTGTGATTACAGACCGCTTATCACACTCATAAAAATACACACATTCAGGTAAATGCAATAAAAATGTAGGAACACAAAAATATCACACTCATGCTGAAGTGTAGAGCTTCTTCTAACACTTGTGATTATTACTGACATGTTTTCCACATCACCAATCCAGGAAACTGTCCTCAAGTGATATATCACATAACGTAAGGTGATCAAGTTTTTTCAGACTATCTTAGATAGGCTTTTCTGTGAAGTGCATTTTTCAACCAGCTAGACCCAGAAGATATGTAAAACTTGATTTGTCTCCTTGTCACTTTACTTCTGACCTTGTCTTCCAAGAGCATTTTCCCCAAAATGTGTCAGTCTTTTGAATATGACTTTGTTCCAGTACAAATGAGAGCTAATGGCCTTTTTACCAGACGAGCACCGGAAACGTCTTTGTCACTATGACGGAACAGAGCAATAATTCACAAAGCACATTCTGTGATTTCTCTGTCTTCCTTGTTTTGCCCACAACAGAATGAAGTAATTACATTTTAGAGCCCTTATCACAATACCTGATACTGAATCATAATCTTTGTGAGCAGTTTGTTTTGCAGAGGTTAGAAGTTCATACCGGTTGTTTACTCAGTCGGTAAAGAAATGTCTAATTTGTTTTGCCTTGAAGATGCTTCGGATTTTCTGGAGGGATGGTATTATTACATTACATGTCATTTAGCTGACGCTTTTTTATCCAAAGCGACTTAATTGCTATATGTGTCAGAGGTTGCACGCCTCTGGAGCAACTAGGGGTTAAGTGTCTTGCTCAGGGACACATTGGTTTATGTATCGCAGTGGGAATCGAACCCAGGTCTCCCACTGCCAAAGGCATGTGTCATATCCACTGCGCCATCACCCCCCACATGTTTGGGCAAGTAGTTCTGTAGACTTTACTTGATATATATATAAACTATTTTTGGGGATATAAATTGGGATTGGATATAAAAACTTATTGTTATATTGCAACTTAATTAAGTGTTTTAGTTTATATTGAATCAATTAAACAGATCTATAACTGTCTTCATGTTTTCACATTCGACAGGGGTGAGATGTACTTGCACTTGTGATGCAGTGATGATGTCATCTCGTGTCATTGCTGCATGTAAACCAAGCCCCCAGGAAGAGCGCCATGTCTAAAAGCCACCATGGGCTTAGCGGATAACGGTGGTACTGCACCCCATGGCCCAGAAAGACTTTTCACATAGACTTTGCATGGCGAAAGAAACTTCTATATTTCAGCGGATAATTTTTTGGGGGGTACATCAACTTACCAGCCCGAACAATTAAAGGGTCCTTGTTTAAAATGTCATGTTTTTAAAATTTTTAAAATTCACTAGTAGCCAAATCCAGAGTTATTAAACTAGGTATGACGAACGCGCATAATGGACGTGAGCAGAGCTGCGGGACTGTGCCCGCCCGCTCATGTGACTGTTCTCCCGAGGTCCTGTAGCTGTAATAATGGATAGAGCTAATGGTTGTAATTCACCATGTGTTCTATTAATACGTCCATGGTATTATCTTATGATACAACCGAGGGATGTATGTATGCTGTAAAGCCTGTAACGTTGATGTAACGTCATGTATGAAGCGTTTCCCAAACTGGCGGGCCTATATGGATGTATTAAGAGAACGGCAATACCATAATTAGCTATATGCCTACATAACGTTACTACAGACATAGCTAGTGATTACATTGCCTTGGTTCTCTCTTATGATACATCCGAGGGCTGTATGCTGTAAAGCTTGTAACGTGGATGAGAGATGAAGCCATGGATGGGCTCTGTTCACGAAACTGCAGGCTAACCTTAGCCTACCTTAGCGCTAGCTAGTAGCTAGTAGCACGACATAATGATTAAATCTCCTTGGTTGTCTAAATACATCCATCGTTTATTTAGATAAGCATGTAAACGATCAGGAACAACGGAAACACGTTTAACGTTAGTGAATTATTTAGCCAATGAAAACGGCAAGTTCATGAGTTCGCCACTTGTAAGAGACACAAGAGAGAAGCTCATGAACGAGCATGTTGCTACCGGTTGCTACGACAACACAAACAAACTGTTGCTGGTGCGCATGTCCATCGTGATGTCGTGGGCCAGTTAACGCAGAAGAGCCGAGCTCCGTGTTTGCTTTATGCGCTTTTAAGCACTCTCATTGGAATGTACGGGGCTTCCCGCCGAACACTGTATCCAGTTCTCTTAATACATCCATGGTGTAAACAGCTACTGTATCAAGATGAATAATGATGTCCTCGACTGACCAACTAATGCATCTTGCATGACCACACATTGTCCCAAACATTGTCCCAAACATTACATTTACATTAGTGGGGATTCAGACCGATAAACAGGCCAGCACAAAGTTGTGACGGCAGCAACTATCTTATTTTTGTCACGACTATTGCGAGGTAAACAGTAGTAGTAAAATGTGGCGTTCACGTTTCAAAGTAATCCACCAGGAATGTACACTTGCATGTATGCGATTTGCCAAGCAGCATCTTGCTGGATGACGTCACATTGCATTGCAGCAAAAGTTAAGCCAGGTTCAACTTTTTTTGCTGGACAACCCTGTGATGGCACCCCAGTGTTTTTTCTCACACACACACACACACACACACACACACACACACACACACACACACACACACACACACACACAAGATGGTTATTTACCTGAACATCAATAAGAGATACAATACTAAATAAAGTTTGCAGTTTGCAGTACTTTCATATAATAGTTTGTCACTTAAAATAACAGCCATGTCTGCAAAGTGAGCCCCAATGTATTTTTTCCGTCATGTAGCAGCTGTTTAAATACCAACAGTGGGAACTTGGAAGTTAAACATGGTGTTTAGTGCGGTTCACATTCCTGTAACATAAGTGACTGTGTTTATAAAGAAGCCAAAGATTGTGTCTCTCTCTCTCTCTCTCTCTCTCTCTCTCTCTTTCTCTCTACCATGTGTTTCCTGTTTTTTGCACCTTTTTTGGTTGACTAACCCCAGATCTCCCAGACGGATTTCTCTCACATGCACAAGACACAAAATACCGAAACTTATTTATACTTCACAGACAAACCACCTTTACACTTTCCTGCTTGCAGCGGTCACTGGCTGAAATATATGAGGGGATTCTGGGACATTATTCACAATTACCTCACACACATGTGAAATGCTCTCACACACTCTAGTGAAATGCTTTCATACACACTAGTGAAACATTACTGAATCACTCACATATACACAACTGAAACAGGAATTCACTTTTATAATGTATAAGAGAACGTTTCAGTATAGCATGTGAGTGTGTTTCAGTAGTGTTTATGAAAGCGTTTCAGTGGTGTTTTATGAGAGCATTTCAGTATTGCGTGAGAGAATTTCAGTTGAACAGGAAGGTGATTTGGTGAAACACTAAGGTGGCTGGAAAAAAAACCCTGTCCAGGATTCAAACCTGGGACTCCTGCATGAAAGTCAATGATATCACCCCTTGAGCCATTCAAACGTTGAAGGCTGTTGGTGATCTTGCAATTTATATCTGATTATAATTTGTATCTGAATTAATGAGGCATTGGCTTATTAGTTCCGAAAATAGGGAGCTCTGTTTTTCTGAATTATGGATGAATTCAGAACCAAGAAAACAGTTTCTTAAGTGGCTGTATTACCTCAAAAACATGAAATCATTAGAAAACATTGTGGAATACTTGTTTGCACTTTTGCAGTCGTTCGTTACAAACCGTACATCAAGAATTGGTCACAGCAAATTGAACAGTTTACTGGAGCGTGGCTGTGAAAAGGAAAGCGTGCAGCGCGTGTTTAATACATCTAGATGTTTGTGACACTAATGTCTTCAGTTGGCAGGATAGCTGCCTAACACAAGCAAGCATTACTTTAGGATCAGCGGAGAACATCACAACTCAGTTAACAGATGCAGGTTGTGATGTTCTCCGCTCCAGTTCTTCTTCTTCTTTAGGGTTTTATGACCGTTATGTTGCATTACTGCCTCCTACTGGATACCCGTCAGCTATTATTTTCTCCTCTTCACACTGACTGCAGTCCCCAGTATTATAAGTGAACTGTTCAATTTGCTGTGACCAATTCTTGATTTACTGTTTCTAACGAACAACTGCAAAAGTGCAGCCAAGTATTCCACAATGTTTTCTAATGGTTTCATGTTTTTGAGGTAATCCCACTTAAGAAACTGTTCTGAATTCATCCTTAATTCAGAAAAACAGAGCTCCCTATTTTCGGAACTAATAAGCCAATGACTCATTAATTCAGAAAGACAGGGCCTATGTAGATACATAAATTGCAAGAGCACCTGCAACCTACAACATTTGAGTAGCTCAATGGGTAATATCATTGATTTTCATGTGGGAGACCCAGGTTTGAATCCTGGACAGGGATTTTTTCCCAGCCACCTTACTGTTTCACCGAATTGCCTTCCTGTTCAACTGAATCGCCTTCCTGTTCAACTGAAACGCCTTCCCGTTGTCGGTACCCGATCTGTGCTTCCTGCACGATCCGGCATGCGCATGCGCAATAGAGTCCGGATCGGGCCAAATTTTTCTGTCCGAGCCTGGCCCGCGTCCAACAGAGCCGTTACCAAACCCGGCCCGATCCCGGCAGGCATTAAGAAATTTGTGTCCAAGCCCGACACAGTTAAAATCTCATTTTTTTTCCCTCATACTAATGACACATGTAGGCAAAAAAATGTTGTTTGGAAAGCCCGCTTTTATTAAGCAACTGTATTCTGCATTCGGAAATGTCAACAGATGAGCATCAGCGCACACGGGGCAACAAGCTAATTCGGCTAACCGCTAGCTGAGACAGCATGTAATAACTTTAAAAGACCCTCAAAATAAAACCTGAAAATGACCGTTTAAATACATAACAGCTGTTACATCAGTTCTACTTTACTTGTGCTTATTTAAAATACAATCAATCAATACTTGTCTTTATTGTTATTACTGTAAAGTCTTAATTTAGCTGTAGCCTGCTTTTCCCAGTGTTTAGTTTGAATTAACGTTATTTTAGACTGAATCAAGCTGTCAGCTAGCGGTTAGCCGAATTAGCTGTTAGCTAAACTAACGTTAGCTTCCCGGTGGAGGCTAAGGGCAGACCGCTACAACTACGACTGGAAGCGTGGAACAGATCGTGCAGTGTCGTAAATCCTCGTAAAACAGGATTATCATCAGCGCATGCGCGAACATCTTGCGCATGACGGATCGTGCAGGCAGCCCAGATCGGGTACCGACACCCATTCAACTTTTCAGCTTTTGTAAACACTACTGAAACGCTTTCATAAACGCTACTGAAACACAAACGTGCTATACTGAAACATTCTCATATACACCATTGAAAGTGAATTCCTGTTTCAGTTGTGTATATGAGAGTGATTCAGTATTGTGCGTGAGAGGGTTTCCGTAGCGTTTATGAGAATGTTTCAGTGTTGTGCCTGAGAGCGTTTCAGTAGTGTTTCAGTAGTGTTTATAAGAGCGTCTTGGTATTGCACTTGAGAGGGTTTCAGTAGCATTTATAAGAACTTTTCAGTGTTGCGCGATAGAGGGTTTCATTATCGTTTATAAGAACTTTTCAGTGTTGCGCGGGAGATGGTTTCATTAGCGTTTATAAGAGCGTTTCAGTAGCGTTTATTAGATCATTTCAGTAGTGTTTATGAGCAAAATTTGCGTGAGGTTTCAATATTGTATGTGAGTGTAATTTTTCACTAGTGTGTATGAAAGCATTTCACTTGTATGTGTGTGAGGTAATTGTGAATAATGTCCCAGATGGCCCCTCATAGTGGATTGTAATTTTGGAATGTTGTTTTCCAGAAGCTGCTATTTCACTTTTGACTATTCCCTGCATCTATCTTGAGAAGTGGTTAGGTTGAGTGTGTGTCTTTTTGTATGTGTTGTTTTATTTATGCTTTCTTTATTGTTATGTTTTCTCTAGATCGACATGGGGTATGAGTGAGATCAGATGTTTTATTATTAGTATTCCTAGGGATTGGTGGGCTGAGAGCAAAGAGTTGGGTAAGCAAGAAAAGAGTGATCAGGGTTAAATCTTATCACTGAGTGACAGGGAAGTGCCAGAGAACATCCAGTAGTTTCACAGAGCAAACCTGAATACGTTACTTGGGAGGTAAAGCTCTTCTTAGGCCCTGTTTACACGAATACGCTCGAGGGTGAAAACGACAAAATATTTTATCAGATGTGCCTTTCGTTTAGGCGGCATTTTTGGGGCTTAAAAAGTGAAACCACCCTCCAGAGTGGAAATCTTAAAAATGCTCCACTGTCGCATTCCTGTCTAAAGTGTGTGTGTGTGTGTGTGTGTGTGTGTGTGTGTGTGTGTGTGTGTGTGTGTGTCCGCAAGGAAACAATAAGAAGCTGCTGACAGACATGGCCTCAATCTCATTTAAATGTAACTCAAATCTGTCTTTTTCTCTGTCTTGCTGGCAGTTTTCTTTTTGCTAGGTTTGGCGTGTTGTACTTGTGCATGTTTGTGTGGCTCGATGCAAGTTGTGTGTGTGTGTGTGTGTGTGTGTAGGTATGCTCTTTAAGCTTGTGCGCCAGGTAATTCAGGTAAATGAATAGTCTGTAAGAACGAAATGTGCCATGAGGTTCCCATGCTGCCAGAACAAACTCTGCTGCCAGAACAAACTCTTTTATAGCTCTCTCTCTCACACACACACACACACACACACACACACACACACACACACACACACACACACACACACACACACACACACACACACACACACACACACACGTTTACCCTTTAGACAGGAACACGACAGTGGAGCGTTTTTAAGATTTCCACTCTGGAGGGTGGTTTCACTTTTTTGCGTTTTTAAGCCCCAGATTTGAGTTACATTTAAATGAGATTCAGGCTATGTTTAGACGGAAACGATCTGAAGAGAAAACTCTCCTCTCCCTAGTAGCGTGAAGCTGGACAGACAAGAAGGTGGTTATTGTTCCAAACAATACACACACACACACACACACACACACACACACACACACACACACACACACACGCACATCAGGCGGACACAGCAATGAATCACTTCCATCAAATTAAAGTGACTCCAGCGCCTCAGGGCTATCAGTGTTATTTGTTTGTCCTACCCCTCTCCCTCTTCCTTTCTCTCTCTGATCCCTTTGCCCTGTTCTCTTACAATATGACACTGCTATAAATGTAATTTCCAAAACCTGACTTTTCAGGAACTAAAAAATGCAAATCATATATTTGTTTGTGCTATCTCCATCCCTTTAGAAGTCACGTGTAAAACTTCAAAAACCTTGGATGGTGCTTTTTATGCATCCAAGGGCCATATAATATAGCAAGCACAATAAAACATCCCATTCAAGAAAAACATTATTGTCTTTATACTTCAAAAGTAGTAGTAGCAGTTGTAACATATTTGTTAACCAACAACAAACTGTAGCCCATCTGCTGTATTTCATAAAGACTCCTAGAATCATTGGAGAAGCTTGCAGTTTCCCGACACACATACAGACACACACCTCACTTCTTGACTTGCACTTTTAAGTTAATTATTTATTTAATGGAACAGTTTGGATCTGTGAATGTCATTTTTATTGGACTATTTTAAATGTGCAAGTGAAGACCTACAAGTATGACTGTCCTTTTTCTCCTTATGTCTGCAGATTCCTCACATACGGTCTTTCTCCATTATTCAAAAGAAATATCTAATATTCATACCTAAATGAAAGCTGTTCTATAATGTAGTGTGAAAGAGGAGGGGAAGATGGGAGCAAGGGACAAGGAGGAAGGATGGGGACTGGAGGTCGTGTGTGTGTGTGTGTGTGTGTGTGTGTGCGTGTGTGTGTGCGTGTGTGTGTGTGTGTGTGTGTGTGTGTGTGTGTGTGTGTGTTTTCAGCCAAAGGGAAGAAAAAGTGAGAGAAGCTAGGTTAAAGTGGTGAAGTCAAATCTTCACCCACACATTTGGATACTGTCATGGTGGAGCATGTTTTTTTTTCTTGTGTTCGACATAATCCAGAGAAATAAATAAAGGACAGATTAACAGTGCTCCTCCCATTCATTTCTGCTAGATATCAGATCAGCGTGTGTGTGTGTGATGTAGGGCAGCGCTGTCTCGCTACATCGCATCTCAGTTATGGGTCATATTCTCACCATTCTTTCCAACACGCCTCAATGACTTCATCAGCTCTCCTCCACCTCCTCATCATCTGTCTGTGTGTTGCTTTTTCTACGTCTGTCTCTCTTAATCTGACTTTCTGTCTTTTTTCTGTTTGTGTCTAGTCAATTCTCCATCAGTTCTCTTCCCTACTCTTCCTGTTCAGTCCTGTCTTTCTCTGTCAAGTATAACGTCTTTCTCATTGTGACTATTTATATTTTAGTCAATTTATCCAACCCTTTCCATCCCAAATATTGTCCAGGCTGATGCACTGTGATGAACCTCCACCCTAAATTAGATCATGCTTTATGCTTAACTTTTTTCTCTTACCCGTTTTTGACTACAAAAATAACCCAGCTTTTCTTTTCCATGGATAGCAACATGCTGAGTGCGGCCAAATTCAACCACAGCTTATATTGGTACAACATTTTAACAATTCGATAATATTGCATGCCAATTCATATTACAGCAGCTGCAGGGACTGTGGACGGCCTGAAAAACAGGAAAATGTAAGTAGATTTCTCTTGATGATTTCTTTTTTGAACTCTACGTAAATTTAACTATTGGTAGCTGTGTTTAAAGGGTCAGGTCACCCAACCCCCTTAAAGAGTTCCTTCACTAATTTTTACAGTTAAAGGTCTGTCTACTCCTCATGAGAAGTGCTAGCCAGTCTGTAAAAAAAGTATGTTGTGTAATGTCTAACTTTGAAGGGACGTTGCCGAAGTTTGAAAAAGCTTGACCCATTCGAGGGACTAAAATCAGCATATCTCAGTCTCTGCTTCTGTGATTTTGTCCATCCTTCTTACAATCCGTCTTTTGACAGTCACCCAACTTTATAGATGTGTCAGTATTATTCAAACTTGCATTAGTTGATTTTTTTTGGCCGCTTGGGGGCAGCTCAATGATTTCACGAGCTAGGCTAGTTGTTCACTTTGTCCGTGTGCTGTTTGATGCAGAGGGAGTACAGTTAATCAGAGCTTTTCTGCTGAAAACAGCTCCTAGATGTGTCTGGAAACGACACTGATGAGAACTGTGAGTGTAAACCAAAACAACAAAGTTGCAGCCTGAAAACCAAAATGACAAGCTGTAAGACGCTGTTAAGCTCTGTAGAGCTGAGGGGGGACTGCAGAGTCTGTTAATAATTATCTGTGGGTCCGTCACATGAGCGACAGCTTTCTCATTACATGTAGTCATTTGAACGATTTTTAATAATAAAATATCGATAATGAATATTGCGATATCGATATTAATTTCGATATTTTTAAACATATGTAAAATTACCAAAGTTATGGGAAAACGCATTAAAATAGATTTATAACAAATAAAACAAGTTTTCTTACAACACAAGGTTTATTTCAACTGACAGTCATATTGGACTGGTCCAACATGTGTCTACAGAACAAGACATGTTTTAATGCTTGGACAGTATAAAATAAATAAATAAAGAGCATGTCTATAGAACAGGACATGTTGTACTGGTTGTATATACACGACTACAGTATAAAAAACAATGCAATGCACATCTGTTGGCTTAAAACCAAAGTATTTCCAAGCTACCAAGGAGGAGGCATTACCCTACAGTCACATTAGCTACAAGAGACAGCTACCATTCATTTTTAATGGGAGTGGCCGTTTGGCCACGAGCGACTGCCAATCAGAGTGAAGGCAGCGTGAGGGCTGCGTGACCAAGGGGGTAAGCTTCGCTTCAGAGCTCGAATCTCCTATGGCGCCATTTTGATGCTACAAAGCGATCACCCGATGTTAGCATCCCATTGACTGCCATTCATTTTGACGTCACTTTGACAGAGAATAACTTTACATCTGAAGCGTTTAAAGACTTTATTTGTCCATTGTTTATTTCTAAAGAAACACGGCAATGTATAAAAGGCTCCATTACCTTGTACCTCACGTTATGGCTCCGTAGCAGACGTTTTTGTAAAAATAGGCTAACGATTGTGTCATAACCACGCGACTTACTGTCGCATAGTAGAGGAATTACCGTATAGTACAGGAGAAGCTCGCAGGCAGTTTGGACTTACATTAGCTGTTTAAGTTTAATTACTTATGTTAACTATCATTTTAGTTAGCAATAATTAGCCTGTGTCCATGTTATCTCCTTACATATACCTATGTTCTCCGTCTGCAAGATTGGGAATGATTGAGATTTCTCTTGGCACAGCTACCAGAAGACTTACAACTTTCAGACAGGTTGCTCACGTCACATTTACGTCGTCTCTCTCAGTTGGAGGCTGCGCAGTAACGCTCAGCGCTCACCGGAAAAGTGCTTCTAAAGGCCTTCACTGGTCTCCGTCCAGAGCAACGGGATCTGTTGGTCCATTCTTATATACAGTCTATGGGCTCAAGTCGAAGAAAATAATTCAAGATGGCGGACAGCGCTTCAGGACATCGTATTTATGTATATATCTGATATGTTTGGCATTTAATCTCATGTGTTGTGTTACTTTTATCGAGAAATAAATACTTTTAAATCCAAAAACATCGTTCTTGTGACTTAACAATACCTCTGAAGTAACTTTTAAGACGTGGTTTAAGGTAGCACCGGAGAATTTCTGTTTACTGTTGCCAAGCAACCAGGGGTAGGCTAGGCACGCCCAGGAGCACCCACAAGCGAGTGTATGTCTCTCTCTTTTGTAGCTAATGTGACTGTAGGGTTACTTTTGGCCTCTAAAGTTTCCTTTCAATCTCTGTTATTTCGTCGTCTCCCAGAGCAACACTCATTTTCTTACTTTTGTGTTCTTTTTGCTCCACTCTTCGCTCTCTCTTTAGCTCCTTTCTTTCGCTTCGTTTTATGGTTCTGCGGAGGCTCCACGCAGTTGATGTTTATACGTGCTCTGGTGTGTGCGTCGAGCATGTGGGTGGGTGTGTGTGGTAGAGCGAAGAAAAGATGAGAGAGTTACGGCGATTTTCTTCGGAGCGAATAGTGACCCTAGAGTGTTAGTGAGAGAAACTTAAGTGTCTCCTCTGTTCTTTCTGACCACGGTGGAAAATCTGTAGCAGGAAAAGTTAACCCTCTCCTTGATTTCATGTTGTTTATGGAGAAGGAGAACCAGGAAATGAGTCGGGGGAAATACAACGCTACCAAGTGATGTGTATTTTTCGAGAGGTGCATCAAAGAGTATAGACGTAACAAGAGGAGAAACTCAATGGAACTGCAGCTCCACCATCTTGGACTGAATGTAACACAACGTTCTATTGAGTTTCTCCTCTTGTTGCTTCTATACTCTTTGGGTACATGTCGGGCGGGATGCAACGCAAACAAAATATCGCGTAATTATCGCGAGACTTTCGGTATATTATTATATTTGGGGGTGGCAGTAGCTCAGTCCGTAGGGACTTGGGTTGGGAACCAGAGGGTCGCTGGTTCAAGTCCCAGTACGGACCAAAGTACAGAGTGTGTATTGGTAGCTGGAGAGATGCCAGTTCAGTGCTCTTGAGCCCTTGAGCAAGGCACCGTACCCGCTCAGGGCGCTGGTCCAGCACTGGCAGCCCACTCACTCTGACATCTCTCCATTTGTGCATGAATAGGTCCTGAGCATGTGTGTGTATTTCAGGCCTGTGTGTAGTGATTTCTAACAAACAGAGTGTAAATTGTAATTTCCCCACTGGGGATCAATAAACAGTATAAAATAAATAATAAAATAATATTGCGCAACGTGATATCGCGATAACAATATTGAGTCGATATATTGTGCACCCCTAGTGAAGCTTTAAACTTTGAAGATGGCAATCAGGTTGCAGCCTAACAAGTTAGTCTTGAAAAAGGATTCCTCAAAAATAACCTCCACTGTAGCACAAGCTCCTCTAATGTGCAGAGTAAATTGCCAAGCCCTTAACCACCGACCAAATAAAGAGCTATGAAAATGGTCTGAGAAGCACAGTGAGTGCAGAAAGGTATTATGTATGTTTGAGGCCACCCCCATGACTAATATATGACAGTAAGATTGAAAAGCTATGTCCCTGTTAACACTGCTTCCAGTTATGCACTTTAAGTGACACCGTCCGAGAAAGGGAAAAATGGGAAATGACAAATGGGATATAAAGAATATAAGAAGATAGAAGGAAACAAGAGAAATATTGCGACAGAGGTTTGAATAAAGATCTTCAGATGTTTTCCCTCCATCTTTTATGGTTTCATTTCCTGGTTTCCTTGGTAACAGCTGGGTGGTGATTTGTCCTGATAAGTAAGACGAAGAAAGCATCATGGGACAGAGAGGATGAGAGAAAAAAGAAGAGAAATGTATGTGAAACATGAATGGATCAAAAGGAATGTGGGATATTAGCATGAGGACGCACAGTAGAGACTGAGTGGGCAGTTAAACTGCAGTTGTTAAAGAATGAGAAGGCCTCATTGATGGTACTATACTTAAGTGTCGTGTGTGTGTGTGTGTGTGTGTGTGTGTGTGTGTGTGTCCGCAAGGAAACAATAAGAAGCTGCTGACAGACACAAACAGCCTTGTAGGAATGATGGGTTCAAACCAGCATGCCCCTTCTCTCTCTCTCTTTCCTTATATTCTCTCCCTTTCTTTATATTTACTTCACCTTTTTAATCTTAAGTCCTGCTCACTCTTTTTTTTATCTTGCTGTATGTTTCTCATTTAATCTTTCTCAACTCAGTGGGGACTGAGAGAAGGCTATTTTGTTTTGATTAATCTCTTTTTTTACAATAACTCAAAAACTAGTCACTGATGGATGAAAGGATGTACTGAGAGATGGATGGTTGGTGGCCTGTGGGATGTGACTGGCTGGCTGTACATGGAGACTGCTGTGTAATAATAACAGCACAGGAAGGGTTGCCACAGCAACCATGGAGACAGGAAGCAGCCTTGAGAGATTTAAGGCCCTGTTTACACGATGACGCTCACGGGTGAAAACGAAAAAATATTTTATCGGTGGCGTTTTTGGGGCTTAAAAACGCAAAAAAGTGAAACCACCCTCCAGAGTGGAAATCTTAAAACGCTCCACCGTCGCGTTACCGTCTAAAGGGCAAAAACACAAGTCTGAAGACAACGGTGTGGAGAGAGAGGCGAGAAAAAGGCGTCCAGGTAGTCTGTTGTTACGGAGTAGGATACAGAAATTACAGGCTCATGTTATCTAAAAGATTTTCAGTGTAATGGCTCAATATTTAAATGATTTCGACAATGTGGATAAGGTTGTTATAGTTCGATGACCATATGTGGGCTATTCATTTGAGCCACAGTAGGCTACGTTACGGATGAAGAGAAAGCGAGTGCCAGCGGGCAGAGGACGGTCTGCTTCAGCCTCCTCTGGCCGCTGCCACTGAAGGGCTGCGAGGCTCAGGATATTGGTAGTGCTCCCGTGGGTGCTGTGCTGTGGCTTATCGCGGTCGACTGTGCCGGTCATCATCAGACAAACATACAACTCCACCTCCTCATCTTTCCAGACAAGCTTTTGTTGTTCGCTTCGACATGTTTTGGTTTGGCGCTACTAAGGAGAGAAGTAGAAGGAAGGTTCTACGTTGGTGTTGTGTGGCAGTGCCACCTAGCCGCCTGGCGTGTATACTACATCGAATTTGACACACTTTTGCGTCACCACATGCACGCAGATTTCCCCCCCAAAACTCTCGTCTAAACGCGGAATAAAAAGTGAGCCAACGCAACGCCACTTTTGTGTTTTCTCTTCAGATCGTTTCCGTCTAAACATAGCCTGAAACTTGAATGAATAGCCATGGGTAATACTATATTCATTTGAAAACAGTGATCCCTTTTAAAGTAAATTTTGATTATTGTCATCATTTCTTTTCTCCTCATCTTTTTAACCATGTGGCTGATGCTGCGTCCATGTCATATGGGAGTTAGGGTAATAACCCATTTCTGACTTGAAAATGGAGTTTACATCAACATCCATGTTGTTGTTGTTGTTGTTGTTGTTATGCACAAACTCAAAATTGTTCGAAGTCTTGATATCCAACTTGGCGATTAATAATACAGAAACAAATATTGATGATCCATGTCGGCCAAAATTTGTTGTTTAATGTAATTTAAACTCAAATTAAATGGATGCTGTCCTGTATTATCAATACACATGTTTTCAGCCATGCGTGTGGCATGGCTCTAGGGATGGCTATGTCGGTCCACCACTTTGGTCCAGACTGTGATATTTTAACAACTGTTGAATTGAATGCCAGAAGATTGCCTGACTTTTCCTCTAACATCTGGTTGATATTTGAGTTTCTTCAGTGAAATGTCAGGAGAACTGCTGGGTGGATTGCCATGCAATTTGATACAGATATTAATGGTGTAATAACTAATATAATATCTTTGACTTTCTTAAATTTTCATGTAGAACCATCATCAGGTCAAAATTTCCATTTGTCCAATACTTTGGTTTTTGACCAATTCCTGCAAATTACATTCCCATCAGCCTCAGCTGTACTTTAGTGCTATAGGTTTAGTGCTATTTAACAATTATTAAGATCCCTAACATTGTAAACATTATATGCACTTAACGTCAGCATGTTAACAATGTCATTGTGAGTGTGTTAGCATGCTGACGTTATCATTTAGCTTAAAGCACCACTCTGGAAAAGTACAGCCTCCCAGAGCCGCTAGCATGACTAAACAGTAGACTTAGTCACGATTATATGACCTCTCCTTAACTCACCTGTGATACATGGCTCTTAAAAACACATTTGTGGTTTCCATGGTGACCTGTCTGCTCCATGTGTTGTGTGCAAGGATGTATCTGACAGCAACAACCTCATTGTTCTTCATCCAAACGCTTTCTTCTTCTTGCTGTCTGTGCTTGTGTTTATTCTTAGTCACTTCTGTCCCAGTCTCCCTACATCTCTCTTTCCAATGAGGTATTCACCGAAACATTTCCTATTTCACTCTACAGGTGATCAAACAAGCAATTGTCCCGTGTCACATAAAGACACTCTACAGTTAAATATCTGATAAAATAATTTTTTGGTGAGGAAAAACCAGAAAAATCAAAACACTAGAGGCAGTAATGCTTGAAACTATTTATTTATCAAGACAAACCAGCTGATATTTTTTAATAAAACAATAGAGAAAGACACAATAAATTATTTAAGTAAAGCATCGTGAATATTTTTCTGAATACAGCAAAGCAGGTTTTTGCTAAAACAAACAACTTTTGTCTGAGTTGAAAATATGACCGTACAATCCCCACAATGCAAGCTGAAACTCTGGACCAAATCTTATACAAAGCATGATAATCTGAAATATGTCCAGTGTGTGTCTCTTAGCTGACGTTAATAAACAAAACAAAAAAGTCCAAACAATTACACAAGCAGGTTTATATGTCTGAATTTGAAATACATGCGGTTCTATTGTAAAGAACTGTAGGAGAAAATAAACCCGTTATGAGAAAAAAGAGGAATGTCACTTTGGAGCATGCAACAATGGAATGTGCTGATAACGGCAGAAAACTGGCAGACACAGGATACACACACACACACACACAAGCATGCACACACCCCTCACACATGCATGAATATATAGCAGATTTCATAAAAGCTCTTGCTCGAGTAACTATACATTTAGTAATAAAGCATCTTGGAAAATGACACGTTACCTAATCACCATCTGGCTCATTAGCTACTGAAAATATAACTATTTTACCTGCCAACCTTCCTCTGTGAAAGTTGAATAAATCACACACTCTGTACGAGCATTGTGTTTATCTTTGTGTTTTTAAAATGCAACACACAGAAATGAAAGCAAACTTTGCATGAGAACAGAAGACAGAAACTTTACAGCAAGGTGAGGCTACAGCCAAAAGATGTGTGGGTGTGTGGGTGGAGGTTGTCTGGGGCAAATTACTTGGAATGTGACTACCACACAACCTGACACACTTTTTTGGCACACCTGCCAAATAACACCCGTGACACATGTACATAAAAGCGCCACCGGCACACAGCTGATCAGGTTTCACCGTGACCACGGGATCGGGAAATTTTATGAAAATAGCCGCCTACGTGTAAACGTAGCCCTAGTCACTTTAGAGACGTGAGCGTGGTTAGCTGATTGACAGGGTCAGACTCACATGAGGGCTGTGGTGTTGTTGATCTGATTGAGCCCAGCCATTGCAGGTGTATGAGATGAGATTCATTCAAGAGATTGGCTGCGGTTGAAAAGTCAAAACATTACCTCCTAAGTCCTTTTCCTAACCACTTTTCCTCATGGTAAACGTCATGAGGTCAAGGAAAGGTGTGAAGGAGAATTCAAAAGGAATAAGGATAAGACAACCGCGGTGCAAGGAGAATCCGACTGCCCTTACACTCGGCTGTAATCGTGTGACGGCGGGTGTTATTGACGGTGAGTCTGCCGGTGAAACAGGCGCATATGAATACTTGGCCCGTGCTTTCTAAACGTGATGTTTCATGCAGGCTTAAAAAACGTGGACAACCCAGTGGAAAAAAGTACTTCATCACCATTTTATTTCCCTTCTTATTCTGCAATAATGATGTCGTTTCATGTGAAGAACTCACTGCATGTAATTTCATTATTATAAAACACTGAGCTGTAGGCTGTTTCTTGTATGAAAGGTGTTCAGCAAATGAAGTTTTATCCCGATTAGGATGACTGTATGAAAATAATTGTTAAATGTATGCAAGATAAGCAGAACATGTTAGATCCACAAATCTACTGTAGGCTACATATTCTATGTTATAAGTGTTAGATGGTTACGGGTGGGTGAAAGAAATACATTATTAATGACAACAATATTCTCTAAACTGTAAACACAGTGGAGCCGTCCGCTATACTGTGCGCATTTATGCACGAGGACAGCAGTCAACAGCGTCACTCCATTGATTATTTCATAAGCTAAAAGTCAAGTTATGTTTTCTCTGTCAACTACAGATTTTAGTATTGCTGTTTAAATATCCCACGATGTCAGCTACAGTGACATTACTGCGCGCTTGGAAACATTTACAGTTACTAAAAAACAGCATTCTCATCATTACAGTAAATCTTTAAAGAAAATACTTATACATCACTACAGTGCATCATTTAAAAGCAATATCCTACAGAGATTGTAGAAAGGGTGCAAATAACTTATTTGGGAGGGTGTGTGTGGGGTATTTCAGGTAATTGATTTGAATGCCGTTAGAGCCGATCCGCGCAATTGTCACATAATATTCCTACTTTTACACATGGTCATAATAATGTAGTCATATCTGTAGTGATTTTTTTAACAAAACATATATATTGATATAAGCCATTAGGGGTGAACAGGTAACTTGTTTCAGACGCTGCACTGTGCTATAAATACACAGCTGTCCGGTGTGCTCTGTAACTTTGGATTCTGCGGTTCATTCATTCACAGTTCTGTTAACACATGCTCACTGTCATTTTAAGCGTTGGAGAGGAAAGTTCTCGTATTAACCAGTTTATTAAAACACTCAAACGGTGCCAAAAAGTACATTATCATTATTAGGTCTACTGGATGTGTTGCAATGTCTCACAGAAAATGAAATGTACGTGTGGTGCGTACAGGATTACGGCGCTAGTGCACACCTTACATTGATTATGAACGGCGAAATGGTGATGCGCCGCTTTAAATTTTGCTGCCGTAAGGACTTTTCTTTCGTAAAGGATGGTCCAGTGTATCCTATGCTAATGGAGGTAACAAAGGAAGCATTGAAGCACCTTTCCTTATCACTTAGACAATTCGAACGGCTCTTATCATGGCAGCCACTTAACTACTTCCAGGTCATTTCACGCCGTTAAGAACCTTCCTAAGCAAAATTGACTAGTCGACCACAGCCATGTTTCAGGAAGGAGCGGCAGGCGGACTGCTGCAAACCACAAGTGGAAAGAGACTGTTGGATTAAAGAGACGTTTTCTTGTTTCCCACAACACAAACTTTGTAAATTCACCTTTTCAAAACTTGAACTAAAACACGGAGAGCGGGCTCAACGAAGGACGCTGGAAAGCAGACTTGGAGCGAAGGTCACTCCCGACGGGGTGATCACCGAAGCAAGCAGGCCCACGTCCACAGCACGAATTAAAACAACGGCTGGGTGAGTCAGTTTAACACCGCACAACCCCTCTTAGGTAGGAAAGTATACGTTCATCCAGGCAAGCATAGGTCTCATTCTCACGCTAAATGCATCACGCAGGGAGAGGAGACCCATACCATTAATGTTACGAGCTAGGTTTAGTAGCTGTGTTCCTTTGTTCTACGAGCCTAGGTTTAGCTTAGCCGTGTAACACACACATACACCGGTATCAGTTGTATTTTCAGCAGAGACCAAGAACATTACACTAATTCCCACAGCTCTCTTTTTCACTGTGGTGCTGCAGCAGACTTGCAAAATGGGGGTCAGAGTGTGATACTAATGAGCATCTTCGTGAGGTTATAAAGCAGCCTGACAAAAAATCTGTCAAGCTGAATATGTGAACATGCTGATTGAAACCGCTGAAGTAGCTGCAATCTTTTATGTTGTATCTTGAAAGTGGCTCCTCACTTTTCACTCCTCTCATCCAGAAGTGCTGGTAATCTACGAAGGCAGCTTGATTGTCCCTTTTCTGTTAGACGCCTCTCCTAAAAAAAACTCTCTTTCCTCTTATGTGTTCAGGGTCTGAGGATCACGGTTTTATTCGTGTTAGCAGAATTCCAGTTAGCATTTGGAATGCCAGGAACGCTCAGAAAACTGAGCAGAGCACAGCAGTCTGATCTCACTTTTCTTTTCATGTGTTAGAGTGATGAAGGGAGAGAGGGAGTGTGTGCTTTAGAAAGAGGGAGAGATGGAGTCAGTGAGAAAGAAAGAAAAGGGGCGGGAAGCATATGGATGGATGGATAGACAAAGGGAAGCGTGAATATATGCAGACAGGAATGTGTGAAAAACAAGAAGGCTTCACTAATAAATAGAGCAGTGAAGATTTTAGTATGAATAATAACTACTCTTTGTCTTTAAGGATGGAGCAGAAGCCTAGAGCGAATGTGTGTTTGAGTGCGTTAGTATGCAATTCAGATCTAGAGGGTTGTGGTTAGCCTAATTTCACATCAAGATAAAGTGTTATTTTGGTTTACACTTCCTCCAACCCCTCTCCCTCCCTCATTCTGTCTCACGCTCACACATCTCAGCATGCTTCTGGCTGAAGAAGGGCTTAAAGTTCCTACGAAAACTCTTTTTATAACACGAAGATGCAAATATATACACATGAAATATGAATAAACTGTTTACACAGTGGTTGGAGTCAAATTTGAATTCAATCAAGTTGGCATCCATTAAACTCCTTAAATCAAAATGTAAATGTGAGTTTATTATAATGTTTTTTCATAGTATGGTATGGTAATGTTTTTGTATTCCAAAGAATCTTATGAATCTGGTTTTTAGAGGAAAGGAATTCCAATTGAAAATGGGAAAATGTATACTCCAAGTTGCTGGAAAGTTAAATATAACAAGTTTGGCCTATGTACAGAGAAAGGTAGGTGGTTTACTTGCAAGGACAAATGTCAGTGTATGATGCGAGCTGTGTTTTTTGTCAGTCAAAATGCTGCCTCCTTCTTTGCTGCATGTGTGTCTGCGTTGCTGTAATTATATGAAGTCCGTTGCAAAATAGATAAAAGAGGAACTTGTCCAACAGTTCCAGATGCATGTGCCAGTCTGGGTGTGTCAGCGAGGGGGCTGGGAGGGACACGCACACTCACACTTTTCATGGTGTGTGAGGAAGATCTCATCTATGACCCAGCGCACCTTCAGCCTCTTAGGGCGCTGATACAGAGTGAATTCTGGGACGTACTTCAGCACCTAAAAGGGTCAGAGAATAAGACAGCAGGGGTGAGAAAACGGATTCACTTTTGCCTGGATTGTTGGTAGGTGTTGGAAATACTTTGTCTACTCTAGGGCTGGGTAACTTCAATACTTTTAGGCACCGGCCAAATTGCCTCCACAGTATCAAGTATTGAAAAATGCCTTGTCATTCAATACCAAATTTCAATAACGAAGAATCAAATTCATGGTATCTGTATCGAAATTTTATGAACTACACCCAGCCATGGTCAACTCATTGTAGCTGATGCCAATAAATCCACTTTGAAAGACAGAGACATGAAAAATGTAGAGAAAGTAATGAGAAGCTGATGTAAAGTCTGTTTTAAAGAACAAAAAACTTGGCATTGAAGCAAGTGCGATGCCAAAATATAGATTAGATAGCAAGCAAGGTGTCTAAGAGTGCAATGGTTTACTGTGAAACTCTGGGGGCACTTCCACCCTCTTGTTAATCATAAATGACCACACTGAAATGCCTGTATTATTTTAACATACAGTATATTCATTCGTATTTGTTTTCAGGGTAACTTGGAGCTGGAACACTTCCCAAAAGGGAAACATCCAGGACATATTGCCAAGGGACTCACTGCTGACTGTGCAAAGACAAAACCGTATCTTAGAAAACATACCAAACATCAGTACAGTGCACACACAGATTACAGATACACAGACTGATATATGTATGTGGTTACCATTTATACTATGTCAAAAAGTTAGCATATTGTGGTTTTCAACAAAAGTAAGACCGTTATTTACAAATATGGAAAAAAGGTTACAAGGCCCTGTTTAGACTGAGAGTCTCTGGAAGTACAATGAAAATTATTTGATAGTCAGAATTACTCAGTGTTTCACTATAACTGACTTGGTTGCAGATGGCCACATTGTTCGCAGGTGCCACTACTAATGTGAAAATGGAATGGAAGTACAAATTGTTCCACAACAGATGCAGTCAATTTGTTCTCCAAAGCACAGTGAAAGCAAAGCTGCCCATGATTAATGTCAGGACTTCCCAGCACTGAAACAATAGTGTGAGTAATAATGTTTCTTTAGAAGTTAAGTCAGTGAAGGAAGCAGTTACAGGTCTTAGACTACAAGGAGAAGAGGACGAAAATGTCTCACACACGCGCACAAAAATACAATGCTACGCAACCACACACTCATGCAAGCATTTTTCTGCATGCACACACTTAGGCCTAGACATAGCACAGTTACAACCCAAATCCTACTTTTGTCTACATTTCCATTGTATGATTTTTCAACAGCGAGAGAGAGAGAGACACAGAGAGAGCCCTGTGGACCATGTTTCAATAATGAAGCAATACGAGAACAAATACACAAAGAGATGGAGGGAAGAGAGAGAAAAGAATGAATGACAGGCTTAAAGAGCAAGAATGGTGCATTGCAAAGGGATAAATTGAAAATGGGAATTGGGAAGAATGAAAGGATGATGAAACCCTAGAGAGAGACAGAGAGTGATAGAATGCTAACAATGCATTGAGAGAGATTCGAGAGAGAAAGATGGAGGCCGACAGACGAATAGAGGAGAGGAGCAGGGAGAAAGTGTGAGGCTGATGGTGCATTGCTGCTTTATTGTTGATGCGGCGCCTGCCTCTGCATGCCCAATATCTCTCCCCTTCTCACTCACGCACTCACTCACGCACCATCGTTTTAGCCCCTTTCAGGCACACACCAAAAATGTGCTGTACATTTTAGAGAGACGTTACATGAACATCTTTTATTACAGCTGTATTTAAAGCACTAAATGTTTGTCATTGTTATTATAAAAAAGGTACATTTTCCCCTCTCATGGTGCAGGATGAAAGAGGGAAAAACGGTAATCCTCAGGTCATCAGGCACCCTACATTTCCATGCCAATGCATACAGTATGAATATCCAACAAATGCTATACAGCATTTGAGCAAATAGGAATTACTTAGCCAAGGTGCCACCGTAACATCTTGTGATTTTTACAGATGCTGTGGCACGTGTTTTTATTAAGGCATCGCCTTACAAAATCGCTGATAAGTCTTTAGTTCTTCATATCAATAGTTTCTGACTTACTGCTGCTTCCTTATGCATAGCAGGTACCAAATATTGCACCATACCAGAAAATTCCCACATTTTTAAGATGCACTCAACAGTATGTGTGTGTGTTTGTGTGTCTACCTCGTGTAGTTTGAGTGTCGTTTTGGAGGCCTGACAGGTGCAGCCATTGTTCCAGTTCTCAGTTCCGCAGCCACAGTTGCCTCCACAGCGTTTGACCAGCAGACATCGAGGGAAGAAAACAGCGTTGGTGGCCCTCAGCTCCTCGCGTAGGTTTACAGAGTAGTTGCGAGGCGTACAGCTGTACCGCTTGACATCATCAAAGAGACGGTTTAGATCAACTGGACAGTGAGTGAGAGACAGAAAAAAGATGACTGGTTAGTTACGTTTTTTTTGTTGTATTTAGTTTTTTTTCAACTGCTTACATACAAAATCTTTTCATGTCACGGTTCTTGAAACCTATCACTCAAAGTGCAAAATTATACAGCAGATCTCCAAAACCATGAGCTATTTCTCAGCCTTTAACTCAGTTTTCAATTG